>NW_024061800.1:0-125000 GCF_006381635.1 Hibiscus syriacus | reverse complement strand
ACCCTGAACCCTGAACCTGAACCCCTGAACCCTGAACCTGAACCCTGAACCCTGAACCCACCCTGACCCTGAACCTGAACCCTGAACCCTGAACCCTGAACCCTGAACCTGAACCCTGAACCCTGAACCCTGAACCCTGAACCCCTGAACCCTGAACCCTGAACCCTGACCCTGAACCCTGAACCCTGAACCCTGAACCCTGAACCCTGAACCCTGACCCTGAACCCTGAACCCTGAACCTGAACCCTGAACCTGACCCTGAACCCTGAACCCTGAACCCTGAACCCTGAAACCCTGAACCCTGAACCCTGAACCCTGAACCCTGAACCCTGAACCCTGAACCCTGAACCTGAACCCTGAACCCTGAACCCTGAACCCTGAACCCTGAACCTGAACCCTGAACCCTGAACCTGAACCCTGAACCCTGAACCCTGAACCTGAACCCTGAACCCTGAACCCTGAACCTGAACCCTGAACCCTGAACCCTGAACCCTGAACCCTGAACCCTGAAACCCTGAACCCTGAACCTGAACCCTGAACCCTGAACCCTGAACCCTGAACCCTGAACCTGAACCCCCTGAACCCTGAACCCTGAACCCTGAACCCTGAACCCTGAACCCTGAACTGAACCCTGAACCCTGAACCCTGAACCCTGAACCCAACCCTGAACCCTGAACCCTGAAACCCTGAACCCTGAACCCTGAACCCCCTGAACCCTGACCCTGAACCCTGAACCTGAACCTGAACCCTGACCCTGAACCCTGAACCCTGAACCCTGAACCCTGAACCCTGAACCCTGAACCCTGAACCCTGAACCCTGAACCTGAACCCTAACCCTCTGAACCCTGAACCCTAAACCCTGAACCCTAACCCTGAAACCCTAACCCTGAACCCTGAACCCCTAACCTGAAACCCTGAACCCTGAACCCTGACCCTAAACCCTGAACCCTGAACCCTGAACCCTGAACCCTGAACCTGAACCTGAACCCTGAACCTGAACCTGAACCCTGAACTGAACCCTGAACCCTGAACCCTGAACCCTGAACCCTGACCCTAAACCCTGAAAACCCTAAACCCTGAACCCTAAAACCCTGAACCCTGAACCCTACCCTAAACCCTAACCCTAAACCCTAAACCTGAACCCTGAACCCTAACCCTGAACCTAAACCCTAACCCTGAACCCTGAACCCTGAACCCTAACCCTGAACCCTAACCCTAAACCCTAACCACCCTAAACCCTGAACCCTAAACCCTAAACCCTAAACCCTAAACCCTAAACCCTAAACCCTAAACCCTGAACCCGAACCCAACCCTGAACCCTGAACCCTGAACCCTGAACCAACCCTAAACCCTAAACCCTGAACCCTGAACCCGAACCCTAAACCCTAAACCTGAACCCTAAACCCTAAACCTAACCCTAAACCCTAAACCCTAAACCCTAACCCTAAACCCTAAACCCTGAACCCCTAAACCCTAACCTAAACCCTAAACCCTAACCCTAAACCCTAAACCCTAAACCCTAAACCCTAAACCCTAACCTAAACCCTAAACCCTAAACCCTACCCTGAACCCTGAACCCTAAACCCTAAACCCTGAACCCTAAACCCTAAACCCCCCCGAACCCTAAACCCTAAACCCTAAACCCTAAACCCTAACCCTAAACCCTAAACCCAAACCTGAACCCTAAACCCTAACCCTAAACCCTAACCCTAAACCTAAAACCCTAACCTAAACCCTAAACCCTAAACCCTAAACCTAACCCTAACCCTAAACCCAAACCCTAACCTGAACCCTAAACCCTGAACCCTAACCCAACCTAAACCCTAAACCCTAACCCTGAACCCTGAACCCTAAACCCGAACCTAAACCCTAAACCTACCCTGAACCCTAAACCCTAAACCCTAAACCCTGAACCCTAAACCCTAAACCTAAAACCCTAAACCCTAACCCTAACCCTAACCTAACCCTAAACCCTGAACCCTAAACCTAAACCCTGAACCCTAAACCCTAAACCCTAACCCTAACCTGAACCCTAAACCCTGAACCCTAAACCTGAACCCTGAACCTAACCTGAAACCCTAACCCTAAACCCTGAACCCTGAACCCTAAACCCCTAAACCCTGAACCCCCCCTAACCCTAAACCCTGAACCCTAACCCTGAACCCTAACCCCTAAACCCTAAACCTAAACCCTAACCCTAAACCCTAAACCCAAACCCTAAACCCTAACCCTAAACCCCTAAACCCAAAACCCTAAACCCAACCCAAACCCTAAACCCTAAACCCTGAACCTACCCAAACCCAAACCCTAACCCAAACCCAAACCTAAACCCTAAACCCAAACCCAAAACCCCAAACCCTAACCCTAAACCCAAACCCTAACCCCTAAACCCCAAACCCTAAAACAAACCCAACCCTAAACCCAAACCCCCCAACCCTAACCCTAACCCCCTAAACCCCCTAACCCAAACCCAAACCCTAACCCAAACCCAACCCTAAACCCTAACCCTAAACCCCAAACCCAAACCCAAACCCCAAACCCCAAACCCCAACCCAAACCCAAACCCCCAACCCCCAAACCCAAACCCAAAACCCCAACCCCAACCCCAAACCCCAAACCCCAAACCCCCAACCCAAACCCCAAACCCCCAAACCCCAAACCCAAACCCCAAACCCCAAACCCAAACCCCAAACCCAAACCCCAAACCCCAAACCCCAAACCCCAAACCCCAAACCCCAAACCCAAACCCAACCCCACCCCCAACCCCAAACCCCAAACCCAAACCCAACCCCAACCCCAAACCCCAACCCAAACCCAAACCCCAAACCCAACCCAAACCCCAAACCCAAACCCCAAACCCCAAACCCAAACCACCAAACCCCAAACCCCAAACCCCAAACCCCCAAACCCAAACCCCAAACCCCAAACCCCAAACCCCAAACCCCCAAACCCAAACCCCAACCCAAACCCAAACCCCCAAACCCCAAACCCAAACCCCCCAAACCCAAACCCCAAACCCCAAACCCCAAACCCCAAACCCAAACCCAAACCCCAAACCCCAAACCCCAAACCCAACCCCAAACCCCAAACCCCAAACCCCAACCCCAAACCCCAAACCCCAAACCCCAAACCCCAAACCCCAAACCCCAAACCCCAAACCCCAACCCCAAACCCCAAACCCCAAACCCCAAACCCCAAACCCCAAACCCCAAACCCCAAACCCCAAACCCCAAACCCCAAACCCCAACCCAAACCCCAAACCCCAAACCCCAAACCCCAAACCCCCAAACCCCAACCCCAAACCCCAAACCCCAAACCCCAAACCAAACCCAAACCCCAACCCAACCCCAACCCCAAACCCCAAACCCCAACCCAAAACCCCAAACCCCAAACCCCAAACCCCAAACCCAAACCCCAAACCCCAAACCCCAACCCCAAACCCCAAACCCCAAACCCCAAACCCCAACCCAAACCCCAAACCCCAAACCCAAACCCCAAACCCCAAACCCCAAACCCCAAACCCCAAACCCCCCCAAACCAACCCCAAACCCAAACCCCAAACCCAAACCCAAACCCCAAACCCCAACCCCAAACCCCAACCCCAAACCCCAAACCCCAAACCCCAACCCCAACCCCCAAACCCAAACCCCAAACCCAAACCCCAACCCCCAAACCCCAAAACCCCAAACCCCAAACCCCAAACCCCAAACCCCAACCCCAAACCCCCAACCCCAAACCCCAAACCCCAAACCCCAAACCCCAACCCCCCAAACCCCAAACCCCAAACCCAAACCCCCAAACCCCAAACCCCAAACCCCAAACCCCAAACCCCAAACCCCAAACCCCAACCCAACCCCCACCCCAAACCCAAACCCAAACCCCAAACCCCAAACCCAAACCCCAAACCCCAAACCCCAAACCCCAACCCCCAAACCCCAACCCCAAACCCAAACCCCAAACCCCAAACCCCAAACCCCAAACCCCAAACCCCAACCCCAAACCCAAACCCCAACCCCAAACCCCAAACCCCAACCCCAAACCCCAAAACCCCAAACCCCCAAACCCCAAACCCAACCCCAAACCCCAAACCCCAAACCCCAAACCCCAAACCCCAAACCCCAAACCCCAAAACCCCAAACCCCAAACCCCAAACCCCAAACCCAAACCCCAACCCCAAACCCCCAAACCCCAAACCCAAACCCCAAACCCCAAAAAAACCCAAACCCAAACCCCAAACCCCAAACCCCAAACCCCAACCCCCAACCCCAACCCCAAACCCCAAACCCCAAACCCCAAACCCCAAACCCCAACCCCAAACCCAAACCCCAACCCCAAACCCCAAACCCCAACCCCCAAACCCCAAACCCCAAACCCCAAACCCCAAACCCCAAACCCCAAACCCCAAACCCCAAACCCCAAACCCCAACCCCAAACCCAAACCCCAAACCCCAAACCCAAACCCCAAACCCCAAACCCCAAACCCCAAACCCCAAACCCCAAACCCCAAACCCCAAACCCAAACCCCAAACCCCAAACCCCAAAACCCCAAACCCCAAACCCCAAACCCCAAACCCCAAACCCCAAACCCAAACCCCAAACCCCAAACCCCAAACCCCAACCCCAAACCCCCAAACCCCAAACCCAAACCCCAAACCCCAAACCCCAAACCCCCCCCCCAAAACCCCAAACCCCAAACCCCAAACCCCAAACCCCAAACCCCAAACCCCAAACCCCAAAACCCCAACCCAAACCCCAAACCCCAAACCCCAAACCCAAACCCCAAACCCCAAACCCAAACCCCCCCAAACCCCAAACCCCAAACCCCAAACCCCAAACCCCAACCCCCCAAACCCCAACCCCAAACCCCAAACCCAAACCCCAAACCCCAAACCCCCAAACCCAAACCCCAAACCCCAAACCCCAAACCCCAACCCCAAACCCCAAACCCCAAAACCCAAACCCCAAACCCCAAACCCCAAACCCCAAACCCCAAACCCCAAACCCAAACCCCAAACCCCCCCAAACCCCAACCCAACCCAACCCCAACCCAAACCCCAAACCCCAAACCCCAAACCCCAAACCCCAAACCCCAAACCCCAACCCCAAACCCCAAACCCAAACCCCAAACCCCAAACCCCAAACCCCAAACCCCAAACCCCAAACCCCAAACCCCAACCCCAAACCCCAAACCCCAAACCCCAAACCCCAAAACCCCAAACCCCAAACCCCAAACCCCAAACCCCAAACCCAAACCCCAAACCCCAAACCCCAAACCCCAACCCAAACCCCCACCCCAAACCCAAACCCAAACCCCAAACCCCAAACCCCAAACCCCAAACCCCAAACCCCAAACCCCAAACCCCAAACCCCAAACCCCAAACCCCAAACCAAACCCAAACCCCAAACCCCAAACCCAAAAACCCCAAACCCCAAACCCCAAACCCCAAACCCAAACCCCAAACCCCAAACCCCAAACCCCAAACCCCAAACCCCAAACCCAAACCCCAAACCCCAAACAAACCCCAAACCCCAAACCCCAAACCCCAAACCCCAAACCCCAAACCCCAAACCCCAAACCCCACCCCAAACCCCAACACCCCAAACCCCCAACCCCAAACCCCAACCCCAAACCCCAAACCCCAACCCAAACCCCAAACCCAAACCCCAAACCCCAAACCCCAAACCCCAAACCCCAACCCCAAACCCCAAACCCCAAACCCCAAACCCCAAACCCCAAACCCCAAACCCCAAACCCCAAACCCCAAACCCCAAACCCCAAACCCCAAACCCCAAACCCAAACCCCAAACCCCAAACCCCAAACCCCAAACCCCAAACCCCAACCCCAACCCCAAACCCCAAAACCCCAAACCCCAAACCCCAAACCCAAACCCCAAACCCCAAACCCCAAACCCCAACCCCAAACCCAAACCCAAACCCCAAACCCCAAACCCCAACCCCAAACCCCAAACCCACCCCCAAACCCCAAACCCCAAACCCCAACCCCAAACCCCAAACCCCACCCCAAACCCCAACCCAAACCCCAAACCCCAACCCCCAAACCAAACCCCAAACCCCAAACCCCAAACCCAAACCCCAAACCCCAAACCCCAAACCCCAAACCCCAAACCCCAAACCCCAACCCCAAACCCCAAACCCCAAACCCCAAACCCCAAACCCCAACCCCAAACCCCAACCCAAACCCAACCCAAACCCCAAACCCCAAACCCCAAACCCCAAACCCCAAACCCCAAACCCCAACCCCAAACCCCAAACCCCAACCCCAAACCCCAACCCCAAACCCCAAACCCCAAACCCCCCCCAACCCCAAACCCCAAACCCCAAACCCCAAACCCCCAACCCCAAACCCCAAACCCCAACCCCAACCCAAACCCCAAACCCCAAACCCCAAACCCCCAACCCCAAACCCCAACCCAAACCCCAAACCCCAAACCCCAAACCCAAACCCCAACCCCAAACCCCAAACCCCAAACCCCAAACCCCAAACCCCAAACCCCAAACCCCCAAACCCCAAACCCCCCCCAAACCCCAAACCCCAAACCCCAAACCCCAAACCCCAAACCCCAAACCCCAAACCCCCCAAACCCCAAACCCCAAACCCCAAACCCCAACCCCAAACCCCAAACCCCAACCCCAAACCCCAAACCCCAAACCCCAAACCCCCCCCAAACCCCAAACCCCAAACCCCCAACCCCAAACCCCAAACCCCAAACCCCAAACCCCAAACCCCAAACCCCAAACCCCAAACCCCAAACCCCAAACCCCAACCCCAAACCCAAACCCCAAACCCCAAACCCCAAACCCCAAACCCCAAACCCCAAACCCCAAACCCCAAACCCCAAACCCCAAACCCCAAACCCCAAACCCCAAACCCCAAACCCCAAACCCCAACCCCCAAACCCCAAACCCCAAACCCCAAACCCCAAACCCCAAACCCCCAACCCCAAACCCCAAACCCCAAACCCCAAACCCCAAACCCCCACCCCAAACCCCAAACCCCAAACCCCAAACCCCAAACCCAAACCCCAAACCCCAAACCCCAAACCCCAAACCCCAAACCCCCAAACCCCAAACCCCAAACCCCCCCAAACCCCAAACCCCAAAACCCCAAACCCCAAACCCCAACCCCAAACCCCAAACCCCAAACCCCAAACCCCAAACCCCAAACCCCAAACCCCAACCCCAAACCCCAAACCCCAAACCCAAACCCCAAACCCCAAACCCCAAACCCCAAACCCCAAACCCCAAACCCCAAACCCCAAACCCCAAACCCCAAACCCCAAACCCAAACCCCAAACCCCAAACCCCCAAACCCCAACCCAAACCCCAAACCCCAAACCCCAAACCCCAAACCCCAAACCCAAACCCCAAACCCCAACCCCAAACCCCAAACCCCAAACCCCAAACCCCAAACCCCAAACCCCAAACCCCAACCCCAAACCCCAAACCCCAAACCCCAACCCCAAACCCCAAACCCCAAACCCCAAACCCCAAAACCCCAAACCCCAAACCCCAAACCCCAAACCCCAAACCCAAACCCCAACCCAAACCCCAAACCCCAACCCCAACCCCAAACCCCAAACCCCCCAACCCCAAACCCCAAACCCCAAACCCAAACCCCAAACCCCAAACCCCAAACCCCAAACCCCAAACCCCAAACCCCAAACCCCAAACCCCAAACCCCCCAAACCCCAAACCCAAACCCCAAACCCCAAACCCCAAACCCAAACCCCAAACCCCAAACCCCAAACCCCAAACCCCAAACCCCAAACCCAAACCCCAAACCCCAAACCCCAAACCCCAAACCCCAAACCCAAACCCCAAACCCCAAACCCCAAACCCAACCCCAAACCCCAAACCCAAACCCCAAACCCCAAACCCCAAACCCCAAACCCCAAACCCAAACCCCAAACCCCAAACCCCAAACCCCAAACCCCAAACCCCAAACCCCAAACCCAAACCCCAAACCCCAAACCCCAAACCCCAAACCCCAAACCCCAAACCCCAAACCGGAGAAAAGCTTCAAAAGGTTGAAATCAGAAATGGAGGACATAAGCGAGGAGCAAAAGAGCATCAGGGAAGGGCAAAGACAAGTTAAAGAAAATTTTGAGATGATTGAATCGGAGTGCGAGGAATTGAAAAGGGAAACTAGACTCGTAATCCAGCAAAGTGCGAGGACTCAAGTTAAACTTGCTCTTTTGTTTCGTACCCTCAAAGCAAGGGAAGCCGACGACTTGAGTACCGCGGCCACTCTCACTGAAATGCTCCGGTTCGTTTATTAACTACTTACTCAATATTTCTGATACTGTTAGTATTTGTATATAGAAGTCCATAATATGTTAGTTCTAACATTGAATCTATATAGATATAACGCTGGTAACTTATTAGATTGTATTAAGAAATATTTTGCGCTACTGACTAAACTTACGCAAACTAAAGGGTGAAATGAATGAATGGATCCTTTTTCTGTTGAGGTGGAATGACTAATTTTGCCATGTTGTGGTTTCCCCTGGCTACTTTTTTCCGGTGGTTCTTACTTGAATTGCTGAAGCAATGGCATTGATAATATCAGGGATCGTTTTCACTTCTCTCTCCCGTATGAATCAGACAGTTTCAGGAAGTTATTGCTTGCTGTGAATCATCATCCTCTAAGAAATATTTCGTACAAATTATTTGCCCATTAAAAATACTTTGTCAAATGGTTCTGCAATTATGGTACAAGTACTTGGTCTTAGTAGCAGATATTCTTGGCTATGCAGTCTAAACTAAAATTGCAACATCTGGAAATACGTGGATGAAGAATAGGAGCGAAGAGATGACAAAATTTTTCTTTGAACAGTCTTGAACTCCCATAGAAACGATTGTGTCGAAGGTTAAGTGATACAGAAAAATTTACAGCCTTTATTTAAGTTCATGATCCATATGGGCAAGTCCAGGGAACTGTCTTTCTACTTGAGGAGACTCATCATTTCATTGCGTATGATATTTCTGCCTTTTCGTATGCAGTGAAATAGTAGGAAGGGAGAGGGAGGAAAGCAAATTTGACATCTGAATGGCTCTGATAAGCTTCCTCTTTGCTGCTGTCCCAAATATTATGGAATAAATTGTCCGTGCTATCTTTTAGCATTGTCACTGCTGCTACTTATGTTCCGGCTCTACTTCTTTTCATGTTTGGTATGTTTTCAACTTTGCAATTTATTTTCTGTTGTGTTTATGGGGTTTAATATTGCATATGTGAAGACTTGAAAACTAGTAAACTAGTTATGGTTGTTATCCTGAAGAGTGTCAACCTTGTATATTTTGTTGTTTGCTTTAATCTTGTGCATTGTTCTCCCTTCTTCAGTCTGCAACTAGCATTTTGTTTTAGTGAACATAAAGGCCTCGTTTGGTGCAGATATTAGCATTTTAGTATGCCTCTTAATGTGTTGGTTCATACTAACTTCAAGTTTGGTTGTAAAAATCAATATAATCACATCACACCTCTTAAGAAGAGGTTTTATTTTAATACGATTTTTTCCTTTTAGAGCTTTCTAACTAAAATAATAATTATTGTTTGCTTTTTTATCATTCACCTTTTCTTTTATCACTTTGTAGTCGGGTTGATGAAAGTTCCAAGCAAGTTTTGAATCAAAGAAACAAGTGAGAAATCTTCTCTTCGACTTCAATTCTAGCACAGCAGCCGTTGGGCTTCAATCACTCAAATTTTCTATATTCCTTTTTCCAAACGAGTAGCATCTTCTTTTAGAAATCCAAGCTATTCTAATTAGCATGATGATATTTTGGGGAATCTCATTATTATTACTCAAACAAGCATGAAACCTATATTTGTATATTCGTCTATAAGTCAAATCGAACATGCACTTGGAATAATTGTTGGAGACTCAAATAGTGGATATGCTAGCATGACAACTTACATGTTCTATATCTCCATAATTAGACTTTAATTGTTAAGTTATCAATTTGAAAATAAAAAAGAAAATAAATGATGGTTTAATTTGTTTAATTTTAAAATTGAAAGAGACTTATAAAATGTTTAGACCGAGATTAATTCACCTAGTTTCAAAATTAAGAGGACCTAAGAAGTACTTGTATTTTAAAATTTAGGGGTTAAGAAATAGTTCGTCTAAAGAATTAATTTAAAACTAGTTTTAAAAATTAAGGGTTGTTATCCTGAAGACTTAATTTGTTTATCTTCAAAACTAGAGTTAATTTAAAAAGAAATAATTAAATCTAAAGAATTTGAAACTATGACTCTTTTCATATTACACATTTTGACCCTTGACTGTGATTAAAATAATAAATAAATTAATGTAATTCAATGAATTTGAATACGATGATACAAAAATTATTCTCAAGTTTAATGAACACATCAGTGTAATAAATCGTTCATGTGAATGTATGATCTGGATCTTCACTTGTTAGAATTCATCAAGAAATTTCCAATATCGTAATTAATTGGTTTTCACCAAAGGAATGTTTTAAATATTTTTGTGAGTGAATAAAACAAATTTCATCTCGAGGTTAAGTCCTAACCTTTTTAATACAAAATAAATGAGTTGGCCTTAGCCATGAAAGTGCGAAAACTTAGACCAACCCTTTTGGTATCAATGTAACTCAATTTGTCCCTTTGTCCATCCAACAAGAAATCAAAGGCTTTTTGCTTTACCACCTTCCATTATTTTACTCACGAATCCCACCCTTACTTTCCAAATTACCCTTCCATATCTTGTAAAATCAACCTCTAAGCCGGGTTATTTCAGTCACAAGAACAAAACCCAATGACATTTTTCTAGAAATAATAAATATTCCTTGATCTAAATCTTCTTACTTGATTCCAACCTACCCATTATCAAGGTAGATCCTTTTTCCTTGGGCATAACCAAACATCTTCGTTAATTACATTTCAGATTTTATGTACTATATATCGCTAGTAAGTCTAAATTAATACATCATTAGTTGTTTTCGTTACATTGCCCTATTGATGGTTATTCAATCACACAATTAAAGTCATGTAACAGTTCAATCAATTATGTTCAATATCTGAATATTTAAGATTATTTAAAAAAACATGTAATTACTTTAATGAAAATAATTAAAGATGTTATCAATTTTGACCTACTAAATAATGAGATCAAACTATGACGAACTACAGTAGAGCGGTTAAATATCAATTTTCAAAGCAACAGACACTAAAACCAAATTAGAGCAAAATTGTTTGAAAATAAAAGCAGAAAAGAAATAAAGGGGTTACGTATAAAAGGTAAAGTGACGAACCAAAAGTAAAATCTTAAAGATCCCACAAAACACATCATTCTTTCCAGCTCATTTTGAACCCCAGAACCGCCTCTTTTTCTCTTCCTCTCATTTACAAAAAGAATTGGCCGAAACCAAGTTTCAAATATTCTTCTCTTTTGTCATCCCAACTTGGTAACCCTTCATCTCAACACAATCCTTAATGGCTAAGCGTCAGTATGAAGTTTGGCAGGGCAAAAATGTATGCTTTCTCTGCTTCCCCATGCTTAATTTTCCGTTTGTGTTTGATTTGCTCGTCTATACTCATGCTTTGATTTATTTTCTCAGTACATGTTAGTTTCTAGCATTTTCTTTTTCCTTGTCAGCTGCCATGGGTTCGGTTTTTTGAAAGAAACAAAGGGTAGGTAGGTTGTTCACTGGCGTGTTAATCAGATACTACCATTATGAATATCAAGACTATGATGGAAAATTTTCAAAAGAAAACTTGAATGATTTGATCTTGAAAAGAAATTATCCCTTTGGAGAGAGGTGAACATGGTCTGTCCTGTACATACATGAATAGTAAACTTGAAGCTAATATTTCAATTTTTGAACTTGCGGAATGATGAGTTACACACTAGTACATATATAGACAGATACTCAGACACATTATTGATATTTCTCTGGTTTGTTCAATCACATTAGTCCTCTTCTTCTCCTGATTCAGCAGAATGGTCCAATGTATGAAAGCACATTTGTCTATGTTGTATACTTAGATACATGTACATACGTACTTAGATACGTGTTTATAAGTTCATATGTTTCGATATCTAGAAACCCTTGTGTTTCGGTCCTGAGTTATTATATTTTTCAGCATTACCCTAATTTATGGACTTCTCTGCATATATATATATATATATATATATATATATATATATATTATTTTGGCTTCATCTTGCAGAAATTTATTTTCAAGGGAAGGTTGATATTTGGTCCAGATGCTAAGTCACTGATTGTCACCTTACTGCTCATCATTGTTCCCGTTATTATCTTCTGTACAAATGTTGCAAGGAACCTCTTTGATGAAACGTCAGGAAATATCGCTGGCTATGCCATTTTAATGGTGACAGTAGTTTTCACAATCTATGTTAGTTCCTTTGATAAAAACCTTGTGTGTTCATTTTTATTCCAATGATCGTGTAGGAGTAGGACTTGGGAACACAATTTTTCAACTGTAATTCTTTTTTGATTATGATAGGTATTAGTATTGCTGCTTCTAACGTCGGCCAGAGACCCTGGAATTGTTCCTCGCAATTTACATCCACCGACAGAAGAAATATGTTACGATTCCTCAGCTTCGATTGATATTGGGAGACAAACACCAACCCCACGACTGCCACCCACAAAAGAAGTCATTGTCAATGGTGTGCCTGTTCGGGTGAAGTATTGTATCACATGTCAGTTGTATCGTCCACCTCGTTGCTCACATTGCTCTGTATGTGATAACTGCGTGGAGCGATTTGATCACCATTGTCCTTGGGTAGGCCAGTGCATTGGATTGGTATGTGCGTCAGCCTTTTCTCGCATTTTTAAGTAGTTGACTATTTCCTTGCAGAAATCAGTTGGTCAACTTCAAATCTGTTGCCAAAGAAACAGGAAACTGAAGTATCATCTTTAGCGTAATTGGTGCTTGGATGTTGATAAACACCATCAATCATTGCAAGAAAGATTTGCTCAATTATGTATAGTAGTTTGTCTTAATTTTTACTCTTTATCTATATGCAGCGCAACTACCGCTCTTTCTTTCTGTTCATTTCATCATCGACCATCCTCTGCATCTTCATCTTTGCAATGTCTGCCTTGAACATAAAATTCCTTACCGATGACTATGGAACGGTGTGGAAAGCAATAAAAGAGTCCCCGCTTTCACTGGTACTAATGGTTTATTGCTTCATTTTCCTTTGGTTTGTTGGAGGACTTACCTGCTTCCACTTGTATCTTATTGGCACGAACCAGGTGAGCATCCTGTTATCTGTAAATGCTACAAGCCAACCGTGGTGTTATCTAGTAAATTCATATATTTGAAGAAGGATGATAGTTTGAATATTCATCCTGTGTCAAATATGAATATAATAAAGCGGTTTCTGATACTGATTTTATTTCTTTCAGACCACGTGTGAGACATTTCGGATTCGGTACCAAGGACAAGGACTGGCAAGGCCCCGAGTATACGACCGTGGCTGCTTCAACAACTTTCGACAAGTATTCTGCTCCAAGATAAAGCCTTCGAGAAACAACTTTCATGCTTATGTACAAGAAAACGAAACAGGGTTTGGCCGGGCCATGAACTCGGGAGGTGATTTAGAGGGAAACCGACGAGAAAAAGTAGAAGATGACCGAGAAATAGGCGGTGACCTTCTCAAGATATCCCAACGCCGTGAAGCTGAAGATGTTTAAGAGCAACCTCAAGCAGCAGCAGCAGCAACAGCACAACTAAATCCCTTCCAAGGCTAGCTCAGTTCCTTTGGGATATGACAAAATAAAAAAACAAAAAAGGGTGGCTAACTTATCTTTGCCTACAAATCCTAAGGGCATTGGTAGCAAAAGAATTTTGAAAGGTACAGCATCATAGATTAGCAGTAGCACTAGCACTGATTGTTTCATCACAGATCATATACTTGCAGTGCAAACCCAATTTAGTGTTCTTGTATTTTTTATTTTTATTTTCTATAAACAGAATTGCAGAGAAGTTCCTAGCAATAATGTATTGGTACGACAATAGTAAGAACAATTCAATCGGCCAGCCCAACTAAATACAAGGTTGAAATCCCATTTAGTGTTGAAAAGAAACTTAACCTATTGAAATACCACGCAACAACAATCGATATTTTTATCTCCAGATAACACCATGTGCGATTCTGAAAAGTATAACATATCTTCACCAACAACACAACACAATTTTAAGTTAAAAATCTATTTAAAATCAAAAGATGCATGTCAAGAAATTTCAGAATTCACTTTAAAGTCTCACTATAACAATAAAAGACTTGCTACAAGATCAGAATTCAAAGGCACAACAATGCGTATAGACTCTTATAAGACTACCAACAGATAATCTCAAGCAAAAGCAAAAGAAAAAGAAAAGTTGAGAATATCACCCCAAATAACTACTTGTCTTGAAGTAAAAATTACAAAATTATATTACGATACTTATTGCTAGGCTTTTTCGTTTTTTGGTTGATAAATTGGAGTGGTTTGGGATGTTTTCTTTGTCCACCTTTGATTTTGGTCGTTTTTGGGTTCATTTTTATATCTTTGTTGCATGAGTATAATCGTAAGCTAAAGATGTTACCTTCCCCATCTTTTACTTTCGTTTGAAATCGAGACATGCCAATCTTTTAACCTCATTTTCAAGTTCTTTTGTGCCTTTTGATTATCAATGTTAGATTATCTGGGTGTATGAAGTCTATTATTCTTTTCTAATATTGTTATGCTGAGCTAATCTTTTATTGCACGAGGCACCAGATTCAACCAAAGATACTCAGCACAGTTCTCTGCACGACTCTTTTCCTTTCCCTGCTTCTCTTTGCTATATTCTTTGTAAATAGTGGCCACAAATTTTCTTGTATGTTAATTCAGAGAAACTAATTACAGGTGCTGATAAAATTGCAGGTATATTGAATTTTATGACGTGATGTCTGTGCCAATGGCAATAGCATTGTCTGGTCAACTACTTCTTTGTCAACCTGTGATGGTTAAACCTTCAGAGGCTGAAAAGAACCTTGTTCAGTCCACTACTTCTGGTACCGACGCAGGCAGTGTTGCGGGACATATGGAGCTGTTGATAGAAAATTATATGTAGGGAATTTGCACTTTAACATGACAGAAATGCAGCTTAGACAGGTAATACGACTATTAGCTCATCGGCAAAATAGCAGTCACCATTCTTTTATTTGGTTTATGAATGGATGCATTTATGTTTTGATGTTATCTAAACCCTCTTTCAAATTACTGACTGGATTTTAACTCCCTGTTAAAAGAAAAAATGTGGATGAAGCACATTTTAATAGTAGTTGTTTAGGGGAAAAATTGGAAGGAGTAAGATGCTTTTGAAATGTTATTTCTTTTCACATTTTCCATGTTGATATTACCCAGTTCTAGTGTTTAATCATTTTAGGGTGCATGATTTTCATCTCATACTGATAACCGTCATTTTTTTATCAAAATAATTCATGGTTTCTTAATAAATAAAAAAGAAAAAGGTAATATAGAGAAGCAGAGTTGATCCAGGGACTATGATTTTTATTATTTAATAAAATGTTTCTTGATTTTAGGAAAAGATAGAATTCCAGGTAAAGTTGAAAATGTATAATAAAATAAATAATTATAATAAATAGTAATAGTAATAAATATAAAAGGAGATTTTTAAAAGTTATTTTTAAAATAAAAAATAAGAATTAAATAGAAGAAAAATAATTAAACAAATAAATTAAAGATATTGAGATATAGAGAAACTTATTGTGAAAGCAGCCTCAGACTTCAGCTTCGCCTCAAATTTCTTTGATCATCGAAACAGATTTTTACTTCAATATTCACGTCAGCTTACAAGGACAATTCTTCATTGCAAACTCGGATTGTGTCGTTTCAATAACAACTGATTCCGATCTTAGTTTTCTCTTAGTAAACAATTTTGCTAAGTGTGTTCTCGGGAAGTTGAATATGCTTCAATAAGCAAATCCTTCTTCAAACGTTAACCAGAATAAACAAATATGCGGTTAGGATTTGCTTGAATAGCATGCGGGATAGAGATCATGTCCGAGTAGGAATACTAAGCATGTTCGGGTAGATATCATGTGGGGTAGGATTTTTCATTTTATTATTTTGATTTACCTCACTAATTGTTTTTATTTTGTCTTCTTTTATTTTGTTTTCATCATTTACATCATAACAAGAGGCCATTGATCCCTTAAAAGGTATTTATTACACAAAATAATCTGAATTAATGGATAAACGTGTTGTAATACAAGAAATTAAAAACCCCGAGGTACGACTATGGTCCGAGAAAACTCGGAAGGAAAAGGAAGACAGTCTTCAAGGAAGCTATGTGTTAGAAATGGTTAACTACGCCTCTATTAGCCTAAAGCAGAACGACGTGCAAGAGCTTCGGGACATCTGGGGCAGTTGGAAGAATGATTGGAAACAGAAGTTCAGTCAGCGATATGGTGACATTGCACTTTTGCTTCATGTTAAGACCGATGATGTAACATCCTCAATACCGGGTTAGTGACTAAATCGTAAGGTTTCAAAATTTGGTAATTTAAATTAAAATAATTGAGTGGTTTAAAGACTTATATGAGAAATGAGGTGTAAGATCAAATTGAAAAGAATGAGGAATGAAAGGATAATATGGTCATTTACAAGGAAAAGAAAAATATAATAATAATATATGTTATATATAGATACACGTGGAAGGAAGGAAAAGAAAGTTTAGAGGTTTCCAGAGTTCTCTTATTTCTTTCTTCTTCTTCTTCACGTGTGAAGCCAAGCAAAGGTGAGTTTTCTTGTGATCAAATTCTTGATGAATTTAAGGTTTCTTATTGATCTTTAGTTGATAACTAAGCTTAAGGAAAGCTTAGATTATCTTAAAACCATAAGATGAGGAGTGTATGAAGAATTAAATAAAGGAAGTAGAAAAGTGAAATTTTGGAATAGGGTTCTTAATAAGAATTAGAAGTGAAATTTGACTTGTCATTAAGCTAACTAAGAAGTATGAGGTGTTAGAATTCAAATTAGAACATGTTGGAATTTGGGTTAGATTCTTAAATTCTACATGGAGAATTAGATTTCTAAGTTTTAGAAGTATTTAATGGATAATAATTAGTTTAAGTAAGAGTATGCAAGTTAGGGATATTATAAGAGGGGAAATATAAAGTGTCAAGTAGAGTAAGAAGAGATTTTCGTGCTTAAATGACATTTTTGGGTAATGTGCATCGATGCACATTCATTATGCACCGATGCATCAATGATAAATCCCAGAAATTTGTTGAAGGTGCATCGATGCATATTAAGTGCATCGATGCATTAATTTTAATACAAACATCGAATGTCGTCAGTGCATCGATGCATAAGGAGTGCATCGATGCATTTCTAATAAAATGAACATCGAATTCCCTCAGTGCATCGATGCATCAGGAGTGCATCGATGCATGCCTCCATTAAAAGATGAAAATGGCTTTTCTTTTAGCCTAAGAAATGATAGTTTAGAATATACTAATTAGTATACTGATAAGTATCAATGAATTACTATGTAGATATCGAGCCTAAACGAGTTCCGGAATCATTGATAAGTAAGATCGATAAAAAGGGAAGATAAGAGATTGGAATGGACTAGTGAGGCCAGGTGAGTGCATACTAGTGATATGTAGTTTTTAATGGAAATAAGACTTGCGATGAGTCTATTTCCTAGAGTAATATGCATGAAGTCATGGACATGATTATATGTGATTATCTGTATTACATGGATTGTATGTATGCATGACTAAAGATAATGATATGCTTTGTATATGCTATATGATGTATGTAAGACTTTAATATGTAATAATGGAAGAACATGAGATAAGTTATATGATAGAGTCATAAGAAATGAAATGAACATGAGAGAATAAGATAATCAAGTATAAGTTATATGATATGGTATAAGTGATTATACGAGAAATGTTAGGAGACTCCAAGAGAATAGTATGAATTCGAGGGCATAATAAGGATACATAAGTAATATAGGGAAGATTGATAAATTAAAGTAAACTATGGTTTATGTATTATAGTGAAGAGCTACAAAGTTTTATTAAAGAGTATTGTGGAAGTCATGAGAAATTGAACTAAATAAATAGATGGTTTATGTGAGTGGAAAAGGAAAATGATATAAAATAAATGGAAATTATTTATAAGATAGCATGAGACTAATTGAACATGTAATATAAACTTTATAAAGGAGTACTTGGGTAAAATCATTATGTGATACAATTATAGAGTATTACTATACAAATTATATTAAAATATGATATATGAGAATATGAGTAAGTTTATAGGATATTGATAGAACATATAAGAATATTTAAATGTATGATGATATGAATAAGGGAATACAAATAAATGGAGCATAAGGTAGATAATATGATATCAGTTATTATATATCTATATGAGATATATCATCAGGTAATATGAAAGGACTCTGAAAATTGATATAAGCTACGTGAAAGTGTTCTAGGTGTTTCTATATGTTATATGAAGTATATGATCTTATGTGAACAAGATATGATAAGTATGTTTACATGAATAAATGTGATTGGATGAGAAATGATAGAAATTATATGAAAACATGATATATGTGACATGTGAATTATATGGAAATGATCTACGTGTAAGTGAACTATGTGACTATGTGATAATATGAAAAGAAGCTATGTGATACGTGATATGTGAAAGTGAATTACAAGTTTATGTGAATATTTAAAAGGAAATAAATGATAACGCCCATGTTATGTGTCATGAGAGCTAGGGGTATAGTTGGCATGCCAAGAGTCGAGGGTCTACGCGGTCCTTCGGGATATATGTATATTCTTTGGAACATCGAAACAGATTTTTACTTCAATATTCACGTCAGCTTACAAGGACAATTCTTCATTGCAAAATCGGATTGTGTCGTTTCAATAACAACTGATTCCGATCTTAGTTTCCTCTTAGTAAACAATTTTGCTAAATGTGTTCTCGGGAAGTTGAATATGCTTCAATAAGCAAATCCTTCTTCAAACGTTAACCAGAACAATATCCGGACCAATATCGAAATCGTTTTGATTTGAAAAGTAAGCTCAGAAAACAGAGAGAAAATCCGAAGCGATTTAAGTACCTTACAATTCTCACGTTTGGAATTGAGCATTCGCTTTAGTCTTCGGCTTGAAAGAAAATTAGCTGAGCATAACCAAAGTCATACTTAGCATAATAGAAAAGTATGCGAAAAATAGAGAGAAAGCTAGAGAGAAAAAGAAGATTTTTCTCTCAAATGAGATAGATAAGTCTCTAGGCTCACCCTTAGAGGATATTTATAACCTTTAAATTCCTAAAAACAAGCTAAAACATCTTAAATCCTAATTAAAACACTTAAAACTATTTAAACTAAAATACCTAAAACAAATATAAAATATAAAAATACTATCCTAAAACTTAATTAAAATACTAAAATCTATTTAAACTAAAATACAAAGATAAAATATAATGTTTAAAATATTATCCTAAACTTGAGCTTAATCCAAATCAGAATTCCAGTCAGCTTTGATTCCGAAAACAAAAAATATGCATGTTAACACACCTTTTCGTCCTACTAGGATTCAAACTCCTAAAAATATGATAGAATTTTAGGATTCAAACTCCTAAAAATAGGATAGAGTTCTACTATGATTTAAACTCTTAAAGATAGGATTCACAAGCATTATAAATAGTCATTGTAACTCACTATTGTAACACACGATTTACACACAAAACACAGAGGAAAGCACGGAAAATATAAAGGCAAAGCTATTGTAAACGATTCGAAAAGGAAATAAAAGGTAGCATCTTTTTTACATTGGTTCGTTCATTTCTCGTATGTGCACGTTATTTTTCTTGAGATTTGGTTTGAATAACCCAAAACGTGGGTTGCGCATATAACCAAAAAGGGGTGGGGTTTCGAAGTTTCGAACCTAGATCTACCCCCGAGGCGTGTTTATTTTTTTTAAATATTTAATTCACCCCCCTAAATCATTTTTTCCTACTTTATTATTCTTGTTATATATGCATGTTACTTTCTATTAATTTTATTATATATGTATATATGTTTTTTTTAGTGTTATTATATATATATATTTATATATTTTCTATTTTACATGTATAAATACGTATATTACTTTTGATTTTCTTTTTTTTATTATTATTATTTTACTTATATATATATATGCTTTTACTTTTTTATATATTTTACTCATTTATTTATCTATTTTCTTTTTATCTTTATCCTATATTTTATGTTTTTATATTCTTTTACTTGTTTTATTTATTTATTTACATTATCATTTTATTTTTATTTAGTTGTTTACTATGTATATATTAGTGTTATTGTATTTTTTATTTTATATATTCTATTCATTTTATATTTACTTTATTTCTTTCTTAATCTCCTTATTTTATTTGTTTTACTTTATTTATCATTTATTCATATCTTCTAACCCATATTTTGACTTTTAAAGGGTATATTTGTAAATCCGTCAAAGGTAAGTAATTTTGGATCATTATTTTATCTTTTAATTTAAACTTATAATTTTCTTAATCAAAGACAACTGGAAATTACGTAGTACCGAAAGGGCAGTTCAAGGGTGCTAATCTTTCCTTGATTGTAGCCGACTCCCGAACCCGACACATCTTTGGAAAGACGCAGATCAGGTAAGAAATAAGGTATCCAATCAACCTATTTATTCTTAAATAAATGATCGGTGGCGACTCCAATCCACATTTTTTAAGTCGAAGCCCAATTCCGGGGCACAACCGAAAGACGGTTGCGACAGCTTGGCGACTCCGCTAGGGACTCTCAAGTAAGTCAGGCTAAGGTAATTTTCAGTTGTCTTTTAAACGAAAAGGGTAAGTTTAAATTTTAAGGTAACATTTCGATCCTTATTGCTTACTTTTGATTATATTTTTTTGAGTAAATAGTTGTACTAACCGTTTTCTCAATGATTTCAGCCCTTAAAGTCTTTTTTCATCTAAGGCTCTAAACCTGAGCTCCGAACCCGTTTTAAATGGGGGTGAAAGCGACGCATTCGTGTGAATTTATTCACCGCATATGCCTAGCAAGTAGCCTTCGAGATTCATATACCTTATGTCTTCGTGTGAATTTATTCTCTACATAGACATAAGGGAATGTGTCATCTCGAGTTTAACTTAGTCCACACAAGCCTGTGATGGGTTTAGGACTAAGGGTCCGGCAGGCCCAAGGGGGCACCAGCAAGGAGAACTCGGGTACCGTTTTTTTAGAACCTAACCCGAGAGACTTTGAAGAATTAGAGCCTACCTCAAAACCTCATTTCAAACCCTAGGATGCCAGAATTATTTCATGCTTTACCTTTTGTTCAAAGCATGCGAACTAGACAAATATGCGGTTAGGATTTGCTTGAATAGCATGCGGGATAGAGATCATGTCCAATAGGAATACTAAGCATGTTCGGGTAGATATCATGTGGGGTAGGATTTTTCATTTTATTATTTTGATTTACCTCACTAATTGTTTTTATTTTGTCTTCTTTTATTTTGTTTTCATCATTTACATCATAACAAGAGGCCATTTATCCCTAAAAAGGTATTTATTACATAAAATAATATGAATTAATGGATAAAGGTGTTGTAATACAAGAAATTAAAAACCCCGAGGTACGACTATGGTCCGAGAAAACTCGGAAGGAAAAGGAAGACAGTCTTCAAGGAAGCTATGTGTTAGAACTGGTTAGCTACGCCTCTATTAGCCTAAAGCAGAACGACGTGCAAGAGCTTCGGGACATCTGGGGCAGTTGGAAGAATGATTGGAAACAGAAGTTCAGTCAGCGATATGGTGACATTGCACTTTTGCTTCATGTTAAGACCGATGATGTAACATCCTCAATACCAGGTTAGTGACTAAATTGTAAGGTTTCAAAATTTGGTAATTTAAATTAAAATAATTGAGTGGTTTAAAGACTTATATGAGAAATGAGGTGTAAGATCAAATTGAAAAGAATGAGGAATGAAAGGATAATATGGTCATTTGCAAGGAAAAGAAAAATATAATAATAATATATGGTATATATAGATACACGTGGAAGGAAGGAAAAGAAAGTTTAGAGGTTTTCAGAGTTCTCTTATTTCTTTCTTCTTCTTCTTCACGTGTGAAGCTAAGCAAAGGTGAGTTTTCTTGTGATCAAATTCTTGATGAATTTAAGGTTTCTTATTGATCTTTAGTTGATAACTAAGCTTAAGGAAAGCTTAGATTATCTTAAAACCATAAGATGAGGAGTGTATGAAGAATTAAATAAAGGAAGTAGAAAAGTGAAATTTTGGAATAGGGTTCTTAATAAGAATTAGAAGTGAAATTTGACTTGTCATTAAGCTAACTAAGAAGTATGAGGTGTTAGAATTCAAATTAGAACATGTTGGAATTTGGGTTAGATTCTTAAATTCTACATGGAGAATTAGATTTCTAAGTTTTAGAATTATTTAATGGATAATAATTAGTTTAAGTAAGAGTATGCAAGTTAGGGATATTAAAAGAGGGGAAATATAAAGTGTCAAGTAGAGTAAGAAGAGATTTTCATGCTTAAATGACATTTTTGGGTAATGTGCATCGATGCACATTCATTATGCACCGATGCATCAATGATAAATCCCAGAAATTTGTTGAAGGTGCATCGATGCATATGAAGTGCATCGATGCATTAATTTTAATACAAACATCGAATGTCGTCAGTGCATCGATGCATAAGGAGTGCATCGATGCATTTCTAATAAAATGAACATCGAATGCCCTCAGAGCATCGATGCATCAGGAGTGCATCGATGCATGCCTCTATTAAAAGATGAAAATGGCTTTTCTTTTAGCCTAAGAAATGATAGTTTAGAAGATACTAATTAGTATACTGATAAGTATCAATGAATTACTATGTAGATATCGAGCCTAAACGAGTTCCGGAATCATTGATAAGTAAGATCGATAAAAAGGGAAGATAAGAGATTGGAATGGACTAGTGAGGCCAGGTGAGTGCATACTAGTGATATGTAGTGTTTAATGGAAATAAGACTTGCGATGAGTCTATTTCCTAGAGTAATATGCATGAAGTCATGGACATGATTATATGTGATTATCTGTATTACATGGATTGTATGTATGCATGACTAAAGATAATGATATGCTTTGTATATGCTATATGATGTATGTAAGACTTTAATATGTAATAATGGAAGAACATGAGATAAGTTATATGATAGAGTCATAAGAAATGAAATGAACATGAGAGAATAAGATAATCAAGTATAAGTTATATGATATGGTATAAGTGATTATACGAGAAATGTTAGGAGACTCCAAGAGAATAGTATGAATTCGAGGGCATAATAAGGATACATAAGTAATATAGGGAAGATTGATAAATTAAAGTAAACTATGGTTTATGTATTATAGTGAAGAGCTACAAAGTTTTATTAAAGAGTATTGTGGAAGTCATGAGAAATTGAACTAAATAAATAGATGGTTTATGTGAGTGGAAAAGGAAAATGATATAAAATAAATGGAAATTATTTATAAGATAGCATGAGACTAATTGAACATGTAATATAAACTTTATAAAGGAGTACTTGGGTAAAATCATTATGTGATACAATTATAGAGTATTACTATACAAATTATATTAAAATATGATATATGAGAATATGAGTAAGTTTATAGGATATTGATAGAACATATAAGAATATTTAAATGTATGCTGATATGAATAAGGGAATACAAAGAAATGGAGCATAAGGTAGATAATATGATATCAGTTATTATATATCTATATGAGATATATCATCAGGTAATATGAAAGGACTCTGAAAATTGATATAAGCTACGTGAAAGTGTTCTAGGTGTTTCTATATGTTATATGAAGTATATGATCTTATGTGAACAAGATATGATAAGTATGTTTACATGAATAAACGTGATTGGATGAGAAATGATAGAAATTATATGAAAACATGATATATGTGACATGTGAATTATATGGAAATGATCTACGTGTAAGTGAACTATGTGACTATGTGATAATATGAAAAGAAGCTATGTGATACGTGATATGTGAAAGTGAATTACAAGTTTATGTGAATATTTAAAAGGAAATAAATGATAACGCCCATGTTATGTGTCATGAGAGCTAGGGGTATAGTTGGCATGCCAAGAGTCGAGGGTCTACGCGGTCCTTCGGGACATATGTATATTCTTTGGAACATGTGTGAAGTCTTGAAAGATACATACTTGATCCCTAGTATATGTATATGATTCTTAAGGAATAATATGTGGTCCTTATGGACATTATTATATGGCACTACGGTGCAATTCTACGCGGTCCTTCGGGATATATATATATTCTGTGGAACATGTGTGAAGTCTTGAAAGACACATACTTGATCCCTAGTATATGTATATGATTCTTAAGGAATAATATGTGGTCCTTATGGACATTATTATATGGCACTACGATGCAATTCTACGCGACACTTCGGTGCAATTATACGAGCTGTGGTGACAGCATTAGTGCACAACCTCTATAGACTCACATATCAATAGTTCTCACATATGTACATGGGCTAATCCAGAGATATGAACAAATATATGTTAGTGGTATGATAAATGTTATAGAAATGATATGATGTTGTGTGTGTATAGTGTTTGATTGAAAAGGTTAACTATAAAAGTATGTGATTACATGATAAACTGTTAATGATGAATTATGTGTATGTATGTATTTACTGTAATTAATCTGATATGATTTTATATGATACGAAGAATGCATGGAATTGGTATAACATGATAGAACAGAACATGCATGTATTGATATATGTTATAAAGTGCATTATAAGTTGTTATGCCTCACTAAGTCTTCGACTTAGCGTGTGATTGTTTCACACGTAGGTTTTGAGAAGAGTAAAGAGTAATGCGGAGCAAGACAGGTCAGTTCTCCTTACCAAATGTCAGATCAGAAAATATATGTACTGGTTATAGAGTGTAGTTGGCATGTAGTCTAAAGATATAAATTGTATGAACTCTAATATATTTTGTAAACGTTTTGAATAAGTTAAATGTTATCAAAGTTTTTAAATTACTCACTATTTTATACGAATAAATGTTTGAAAAGTCAATGTGACACTTCGAACTCGTATCCGGGTCGGATACGGGTTGGGGGTGTTACAGATGAGCCCTTAATCAGAGCCTTGGTTCGATTCTGGAACCCGGGATACAGTTACTTCACTTTTAACCAGGAGGACATGGTACCTACCATCGAGGAGTATACTACACTATTGCACTGTGAAAGCATTAAACTGGAGCGAGCCTACATCAAACACATCAAGAGTCAGTCTTTCAAGAACAGACTGACTAAGATTGCAGGAGTTGATGAAAAGTGGGTGACTGACCGACTCCGAAACAAAGGTAACGGGCAGGGAATTGAGTGGATCCACATAAGGAAACTAATGAATGACCATCATGATGAATGGAAGACTATAAACCTTTTTTGCACTAGGTCTATATGGCTTGATCATCTTTCCGAAGATTTTGGGATGCATTGACGCAGCCGTGGTGGAACTGTTTGAGCAACTTCCGAAACGGGTCAACCCAGCACCAACCATCTTAGTCGAGACCTTTCGGTCTCTCAACCATTGCCGAAGAGCTGGCGGAGGTAGATTCATTGGATGTGTTCAGCTCCTTCAAGTCTGGATGCACAGTCACTTCTAGAAGAATAATGGGGTTGCCTACCGCCGATTTAGCACTACATATTCACCTTTGAGAGAGTTCATCACCATGAAATGGCATGAAGGAACTTAAAAAGAGAAGTGAATGAAAGTCTTCACTCATCTATCAAGACCGAGATATTACTTGGAGAGCCCCTTGGTTGTTCCTCAGTGACGTTCTTTTCCAATGTGGGGACTCTGACACTATGACCTTATCTGAACTTTGGGATGCAGTTGGGTATGCTCAATTGTTAGCACTTAGACATTATGGGGCACGTCAGTTTGTCCCAGCAATATGCGGACTAGCTAAATCAGAGTTTGAGTATCACGGTGACAGTTATAAGAAGAGGATCAAAGAGATTGTCGATTCATGGAAGAAAGTGTTACGGATGGATATTGTGGCTGCTAAAGACATGCTTACCCCAGACTATTTAGAGTGGCGAAGATTGCGAAAAAATGACAACACCCCGGTGCCAAACTGTGAGGACACACGGACCATGGAGGAGCATCTCAGGCATGTCCCTTCTGGACTTGAGATAGCCAAAACAGAGTTTGAAGCTGTGAAAAATGAGCTGGGGAAGAAGATAAAGGAACTTGAGGTTGAGCGCTATCAGTGGAATCTAGATGCCGATTCTTAGAAAGATCGAGCAGACAAACTAGAAAGAGAACAAAAAAGAGTCCGTTTAGAGCTCGAAGACTTGAGAAAGGGGTATCAAGATAAAGTCAAGGATAACTCCATGTTGAAAGTGGCTTTTAAATACTAGAATGAGAGAACTTGGAAGGAACAGATGAAGACTGCCCAGAGGCGCTTAACAGGAAGTCAGCATCAAAACCAATGCTTGAGAATCCATATGGCTGATCTGGAGAAACAACATGCTCGAACATTTCATGCATTCTTGCATTTTTGCATTTTTGCATCTTCATCTACATTTTTAAGCATTTTCACTAACATGAAATTAAGTCATGGAGGATTCGATGAAGTGGTCTTAACCACATGACACCACATTGAAGCAAGATTTTAACAATTAAAGAAAAAGTTGAAATCAATACAGTGAGAACTTGATCAGCTGATTGTAGGACAAAGCCTGCCAGGATGATCTGAAAAAAGAGTCCACATATCCTAAGGACTACGATGTTGAAGTTGTTTGCAGTTGCCACATAAGAAGCCCCAAACATTCATCTAAAAATTATAAGGCGCTTTCTGAAGAAGGGGGCATGGCATATACCATTTGCACTTAGAGGATTGCTTTGTTTGAACACGTCTTTGATTTTTCATGTTTGCTTAATCTTTTAAAGGATTGAATTTATGCTACTTTCTAAGGTGGAGAAATTGAACAAATTTTAATCTTTAGTTCTTCGAATATTAAATGAATTAAGGATTCTTTTAATTCTTCAAGAATTACAGATTTTTGACATGTGACAAGATTAGACCTTTCTTATCATGTCTCAAACCCCAAAATAAAATACCTCGATTCTTTACCCAAAATAACTCATGGTCATTACCAAAAAGACCAAATTCTTGAACATTGCCTTTTCGATACACCCATACCTTTCTTTGAGTCAATAAAATCACACCACTGTCTTTTTGGACTCAAAATTGACATTTTAATACCATTAAAACCCAAGGCATTGAGTTGTTCATTTTAACATGAGCAGTCTTCTAAAGAACCAACTTGGGGCATCTCGCGGGGAGCCTGAACATTGAGACATCTGGGGGAAAAAAGAAGAATTCATTCGAAATAATTCTATCACGCATTAACTACACTATTTTCATGTGAATGAAGTTAATCCTGAAAATCTATCCCCCTAGGGATACCTCTTCTGTGAATACTTACATGTGTGAAATGATGAACGACTTTCTTTCTTTATCCCCTCACAACAAGAGAAAAAATATATCCTTTGTGTCCCCTTTTGAGCCTATAGTATTTTTCTTCTGATTCAACCCTAACCAAGGATCACCCTCCATACTGGGGGCAAGGTGGAAGAAATTTGCTCACATGAGTGAAGACATCAATCCAAAGGAAATACCAAAAGGTGGGCCAAATACCAAGTGCGAAGATTCAATCAAGAACAAAAAAGAAAAGAAGCAAAAATCAAAAGGAAAAGGGACAAAAAGCACATGCAAAGATTCCCTAAAGACAAATGGCACATCAAACTTCAAACTATGAGATTAATCAAGCACAATCATTCTTGAATCACTTAATCACTTCACTCGAAGATCATAGAGCATCAGGAGAAAGAGACATTTTGAGCAAGACAAGATCGAGGGCATCAGAATGAATTGATCCTTGGTTCAATACCCTGAAACACTTATTTGGGCCTATTTATCCTTTTCTTTCATAACCATGAGCCCTGGCCTATATTACGTGCCTTAAAAGTCCCTTCTAATCATACATGGATATCTAAACAGAAGAGACTATCTTCAGATTTCATCCCGCCCATCAGGATTAATTTGCAAAAAAACAATGTAATTAATGCATGGTAGAAAAAAATGACAAAGGGGGGGTCAAGACGTAAATCCTGAATAACGTCTTGAAACCAAAGGAGGGTTCGAGTTGAAAACCTGAAAAGGCGGCTCGAATATAAAAATTGTGCAATTGAGGCGATCACACAAATTCCTTGATAAGGCATCGCACAATCCGAGTGTGACAACGAAGGTTGGGAGTCAGAGAACACTTCCAGCAGAGAAACATGCAAGCTACCCCATCAATCCTTTGAGCATAAATGCCAAACCTTTGACCAAACACGATAATCTGAGACTTTTTTATCCGTTCATTACTTAACCATTTCCCAAAGATAGCTTTGATCTTGACACTTGTCAAATAGCTATAATTTATTGAAGGATTAAGATTGTAATTAATTCTTTGATATCCGATGAACTCTAGTTTTATGTTTCGTCTCAATTGTAAAACCGTGAAAGTGACAATATTTTCAAAACTTTTGGTTAAACATTTTTCGAAACTCTTTTAATTGATATTTTCATAACTTTGAAAATAAAAGAGAAAGAAAAATATTTTTTTCAAACAAGACAGTCTCTCTAGAGTGGATCTTGGTAAATGACATGTAACTCTTAGACACAAAGTTCGTGCTCAGAATCAATGCTGAAGCAAGAAATGAGGAACATTTGGGGCATCTTTGAAGATTCAACATCAAATATTGGGGCATTTTTGGATATTAGGGCATCTTTGGGGATTCAACATCCTAATACGAATTATCAGACCTTCTGAAAGCATTTCCTCCACAGGCAGGAACAAGCAGGCAAAAATGAGGCTCTATCCAAGAGATAAATGACATTAATCCATATTGCATGCATCTTAGACATACTTGAGAGCATCACATTTATCATTTTTAGCATACATAATTTTTGCAGCTTTAGAGTCAAGTTTCAACTTCAATACGAAAGATACATGATTCAAAAGAATTTGTAAAAATTGATAGTGGTTGCTTAACTCAGTATCAAGGAGCTACACCTCAACTAATTTGATATATTGAAAGATCAACAGATCTTAGAATCAACTTCAGACAAGTTCGAGAGCTAATTCAGAACCGATCCAGTTCGCATTTTCAAGTTGGATTTCAACTTCACGACGAAGGATATCCAATTCCTGGCTCAACTTCACGGCGAAGGGGCCACCCACAGTTTCAATTTCACGACGAAGGGAATCGTGCTCACTATTGTCTCTCTTGAGACAGTTTCCCTTGAAACAAACTTTGTCTCTCTTGAGACAGTTTCCCTTGGAAAAAAACCTTTGAAATTATTTCTCTTGAAACACAAAAACCTTTGAAACATAAACATTGAAAACATTTCCCTTGAAATGAATTTTGTCTCTCTTGAGACAGTTTCCCTTGAAACAAAATCATTGAATATGTTTTCCTTGGAACTAATTTCATCTCCCCGTGAGACAATTTTTTTGGAACTAAGTTTTGTCTCTCTTGAGACAGTTTTTCTTAAAACAAAATTTTGTCTCCCTTGAGACCGTTTCTCATGAAACAACAGATATCTTTGAGATCGTTTCCCTTGAAACGAATTATGTCTCTTTCGAGAAAATTTCTATTGAAGCATCATCTGAACCGTTACACTCAGCTCAGACACATACTTGGGATGGTCGAAAGCATTTCTCAAATCAAAAAAATAGAATGTGCACATCAGATTTGAACATTTGAAGAATTCGAGATCAGGGATCAGAACTTGAAGATTCCAGAACTAAGATTCCAGAAAAACAACCGGAGATCGAGATTTCTCTCCTAAGCCCAAAAATAACATATGTTGCATATGCATTTTAGGCATACCTAAGAGCATTGCATCCATCTCATCACATATATGCATAACTTTTTCAGGTTTTAGCTAGAGTCAATTTCAACTTCGCAGCGAAGGATATTGAGCTCAAAGCTACACAATCAACTCGAGAGTAGATTTCAACTTCGTGACGGAGGATATCTAGCTCGAAGCCAAACTTCATAATACTTGGATTTCAACTTCACGACGAAGGATATTCAAGTCAAGGCTCAACTTCACGATGAAGGGGTCATCCACGATTTCAACTCCACGACGGAGGATATCGTTCCCACACATCCATGATTTCAACTTCACAACGAAGGATATTGGACTCGAGACAACGCAAGTTCAACTTCACGACGAAGGGACCGCTGGTTGTCAACAAACAACTTCCCAATTTCAGAGCCAATTTCAACTTCACAGCGAAAGATATTGGACTCCAGACAACGCAAGTTCAACTTCACGACGAAGGGACCGCTGGTTGTCAACAAACAATTTCCCAATTTCGGAGCCAATTTCAACTTCACAGCGAAGGATATTGGACTCCAGACAACGCAAGTTCAACTTCACGACGAAGGGACCGCTGGTTGTCAACAAACAACTTCTCAATTTCAGAGCCAATTTCAACTTCACAGCGAAGGATATTGGACTCGAGACAACGCAAGTTCAACTTCACGACGAAGGGACCGCTGGTTGTCAACAAACAACTTCCCAATTTCAGAGCCAATTTCAACTTCACAGCAAAAGATATTGGACTCCAGACAACGCAAGTTCAACTTCACGACGAAGGGACCGCTGGTTGTCAACAAATAATTTCCCAATTTCGGAGCCAATTTCAACTTCACAGCGAAGGATATTGGACTCCAGACAACGCAAGTTCAACTTCACGACGAAGGGACCGCTGGTTGTCAACAAACAACTTCTCAATTTCAGAGCCAATTTCAACTTCACAACGAAAGATATTGGACTCCAGACAACGCAAGTTCAACTTCACGACGAAGAGACCGCTGGTTGTCAACAAACAATTTCCCAATTTCGGAGCCAATTTCAACTTCACAGCGAAGGATATTGGACTCCAGACAACGCAAGTTCAACTTCACGACGAAGGGACCGCTGGTTGTCAATAAACAACTTCTCAATTTCAGAGCCAATTTTAACTTCACAACGAAAGATATTGAACTCCAGACAACGGAAGTTCAACTTCACGACGAAGGGACCGCTGGTTGTCAACAAACAATTTCCCAATTTCGGAGCCAATTTCAACTTCACAACGAAGGATATTGGACTCCAGACAACGCAAGTTCAACTTCACGACGAAGGGACCGCTGGTTGTCAATAAACAACTTCTCAATTTCAGAGCCAATTTCAACTTCACAGCGAATGATATTGGACTCCAGACAACGCAAGTTCAACTTCATGACGAAGGGACCGCTGGTTGTCAACAAATAACTTCCCAATTTCAGAGCCAATTTCAACTTCACGACGGAAGATATTGGACTCGGAACAATCCTACTTACTTGGATTTCAACTTCACGACGAAGGATATCCAATTCCAGGCTCAACTTCACGACGAATGGGCCACCCGCGGTTTCAACTTCACGACGAAGGGAATCGTGCACACAAGCATCATCCATCTTTAGATTGGATTTCAACTTCACGACGAAGGATATCCAACTCAAAGAAGGATTATCTGTCAACAAAGACCTTCGAGTTCAACTACGCTCAGCTCCAAGGCACATCATTTACATTATAACTCAAGGCTAGAAGGGTTATCTGCCATCAAAATTGTCGATTTCGATTTCATTCAGCTCGATGACACATCAATCGCACTAATTTCCGGTTGCAGTCGAGGTTTTCAAGTCGAGAAGAGGACCTGGGTTAGCCGTGCCTTAGTGACAAGCAACCATTTTCAAGCAGCATAGCTTAAGTCAAGAAAAAACTATCTGTCAATGAAGATTTCTGAGTTCGATTCCGATCCAAGGTCTTTAAACCGAGAAGAAGACCGGAGGGCAACGGGAAGCCACGTGCTGATTCAAATTCCGAACTACGGCTTCAATTTCATATCATTTCAAGATGAACTAGACTTCACGATGGAGGAGTCATCCGTAACTCAATTCGACAAGGAGTTATTGAAATATCATAGTCAATTTTCAACTCCACTGAACAAAAAGTGTGTCTTTTAATCTTTGCCCTATCCCCGTTACACGACTATGGGCAAAGAGGGGCAGCTGTTAACACACCTTTTCGTCCTACTAGGATTTAAACTCCTAAAAATAGGATAGAATTTTAGGATTCAAACTCCTAAAAATAGGATAGAGTTCTACTATGATTTAAACTCTTAAAGATAGGATTCACAAGCATTATAAATAGTCATTGTAACTCACTATTGTAACACACGATTTACACACAAAACACAGAGGAAAGCACGGAAAATACAAAGGCAAAGCTATTGTAAACGATTCGAAAAGGAAATAAAAGGTAGCATCTTTTTTACATTGGTTCGTTCATTTCTCGCATGTGCACGTTATTTTTCTTGAGATTTGGTTCGAATAACCCAAAACGTGGGTTGCGCATATAACCAAAAAGGGGTGGGGTTTCGAAGTTTCGAACCTAGATCTACCCCCAAAGCGTGTTCATTTTTTTAAAATATTTAATTCACCCCCCTAAATCATTTTTTCCTACTTTATTATTCTTGTTATATATGCATGTTACTTTCTATTAATTTTATTATATATGTATATATGTTTTTTTAGTGTTATTATATATATATTTATATATTTCCTATTTTACATGTATAAATACGTATATTACTTTTGATTTTCTTTCTTTTTATTATTATTATTTTACTTATATATATATATATATGCTTTTACTTTTTTATATATTTTACTCATTTATTTATCTATTTTCTTTTTATCTTTATCCTATATTTTATGTTTTTATATTCTTTTACTTATTTTATTTATTTATTTGCATTATCATTTTATTTTTATTTAGTTGTTTGCTATGTATATATTAGTGTTATTGTATTTTTTATTTTATATATTCTATTCATTTTATATTTACTTTATTTTTTTCTTAATCTCCTTATTTTATTTGTTTTACTTTATTTATCATTTATTCATCTCTTCTAACCCATATTTTGACTTTTAAAGGGTATATTTGTAGATCCGTCAAAGGTAAGTAATTTTGGATCATTATTTTATCTTTTAATTTAAACTTATAATTTTCTTAATAAAAGACAACTGGAAATTACGTAGTACCGAAAGGGCAGTTCAAGGGTGCTAATCTTTCCTTGACTGTAACCGACCCCCGAACCCGACACATCTTTGGAAAGACGCAGATCAGGTAAGAAATAAGGTATTCGATCAACCTATTTATTCTTAAATAAATGATCGGTGGCGACTCCAATCCACAATTTTTAAGTCGAAGCCCAATTCCGGGGCACAACCGAAAGACGGTTGCGACACTACAGAATTATGTCATTTTTGTGCAATTTCCAGAATCTTATGTCATGTACAGAAAATGAATTAAAATGAACAAATAAGCCACAAAAATCAATGATTAAAGAGTAATTTAAAAGTAAAATATTAACTAAAATAAACATTTATCAAATTCCCCCTCACTTATTCAATGCTTGTCCCCAAGCATTCCTCAATTAATATATCAAAATCATAAGTTGTCATCTTCAATTTCAATTTATTCTTCAAACTTATAATCGAATTAAGTCCATGACATTTGCCGAATTCAAGTTACAATCTAGCAAAGATACAACCAAGAAAATTTAAAATAAGCAAGATATCACAATTAATTACCAACTTCAATGAAACATGACTCAATACCTCACAAAGATTCACACATATCCGCTCAAAGTGTTTGGGGTAAATGAAGTTACTCAAACCGAAACTAACCAAAATATTACCATAGGCTTGGAATCTAATCAAGTTTCCACTACGAAAAATGAACATAATGCAATAATCAAGGGGTCTTTAAACAAGATGTAATGAGGCTTAGGTTAAGGTAGGGAAAGTCCGAAAAGAAAGGCTTAAAATACTGAAACAAGAGATCAAAATAATTAAGAACAATCCACGAATTAACATGAAGCGCATTGAAGAACAAAAAAAGGAAAAAGAATAGATGAAAGACAATTGAAGCGATCGATTTTTTCTTCCCCTTTTTTTCCGAACAAATGATATTTTTTTTCTTTTTCTTCTTTTTGTTCGAAACAGTGAACAATTTTTTTTTCGTGGAACAACAATGATACAAGATCTCAAGTCTCGGTAAGGGTGTGAAAAGAGAGGAAAAATAAAAAAAAAAGGCTTCGAGTTTAATTATGAGGTGTAAAACAAAGAAAGTGAAATAGGCTCAAACGTGGTTCACTAGTAGATATATAAACGGGTAGGCTTTTGGGAAAAGTGGGTTTATCCTAGGTGCCCCTATCACATTAAAACATTATGTTCAACATGTTGTCTCGATATGCATTGTGATTACAAGATCTAGAATATCTTAATTAGTACGGCACACACAAGTCAAACAATGAGCAAGAAAGAAAATGTATGCTCATTAGGCTCAAATCTCATAAGAAAAGTTTATATGCATTGAGCCACGTTCATCTCTATCAACAAAAGCATGAGATATAAATACTTAACAAAAATTCACTAGCTATATCAATTATCAATCATGAAAATTAAATTCGATCAAAAACATGGTCATAATCCAAAAAGAAGCAAGAGTATAAAGCAAAATTCAAAACTAGCAACCAACGATCCCAACATATTAACATCAGAATAATTGAATTTCAAACAATTAAACAAGTCAAGGAAAAATTTGACACATGCTTATCTTCCCCCCTCACTTATTCCATTTTGTCCTAAAACGTATATCAAATTTAAAATTAAAGAGAGGGAAAAGGAATACTCCCCATCTAGTGGCGACCGCAGCCATGGTCATATCGAGACGAGTCCGGGTGAAGGTAAGAAATATTCGATCGGAATTTGAATCTGTTCAAAAATAAATGAAATAAAATTAAAAATAAAATAAATGGAATGAAATAAATAAAATGAAAATAAAACGAAATGGGTTGCCTCCCATCAAACGCTTTTGTTTAACGTCGTTAGCTTGATGACCTGATTCAGACTATAGGTTCTAAGAGAAATACTTCTTCCACTTAATACACTTTTTCCAACTAAGAACTTCCTTATGAGAAATTCTATGATTGTATAATTCTTTTATTTTCTCTTTGTGGAATTTGCCATTCTCATAGGTTATTCTTCGAATCTTTTTTAGCTTTGACAGCTTATTCGTAATAATCAGTGAAGTATCATTTTCTCCTAAAAAGACATTTTTTAAGTTTTTCGACATTTCTTTCAGTTTTATCTCAGGTGCCTGAAAAACAGAAGGTAAAATTTTAGTTTTAGAGGAAGGTAAAAATAAATCAGAATTGATTGCATGAATATTTTCAAACTCTCTTTCTTCTTCTTCGTGGTAAAGTTCAGGATCCATGGAAAGATTATATTCAATATATTCATCAATTGAAGAATCTATAACATCAACAAAATTAATTCTTTCAACATGATCAGGGCATTTCATTGTTTTGTAAACATCAAATTCAACGATTTCACCATCAAATTCCATTGTCAGTATGCCACTTCTAACATCGATCTTTGTATGTGCGGTGCTTAGAAAGGCCGGCCTAAGAGTACTTCGGAATAAGTATCCGACTTATCATGTTCCATGTTAATGACACAGAAATCTGTAGGAAAAAATAATACATCGACCTTCACTAAGACATTTTCCATCATTCCCACATGATAGATCATGGATCGATCAGTTAACTGTATGGTTACTCCCGTTTCCTTCAAAGACTCGTTAGTAATCATTTTATAAATAGATAATGGCATAATGTTGATTGAATCTCCTAAGTCACACATTGCTTAATTTTAAAATCACCTATTTTGCAAGGTATAGCGAACATACCTTGATCCTTCATATTTGGTAGGAGTTTTCGTTGAAACATTGCAGAGACATTTCTCCCAAATTTACCTTTTCGTGCCCCATTAATTTCCTCAAAGATCTCCTTTTATTCATCTCTTTTATCACGCTTCATCAACCTTGATGGGAAGGGTGGTGGCGTGATTTCATGAGAAGAAAGAGAAGGATATGAGACAAACATACCTTGTATTTATAGAGGTGGTGTTTCCTCTTGTTCTTCCTAGTGTTCATATTTTTCTGCTGGAACTTCGAGTGAGATAAGTTTTCCACTTCTGAGTGTAATGACACTAACATTCTCTCTCGGATTTAACTCCGTTTGAGAAGGTAGCCTTCCTTGTGATTCCAATTTTCCCATAGTTTGAGCTAATAGACTTACTTAGTTATCTAACTCTTGAAGATGTGTTTCGGTTCGGTTGTGGAATTTTTCCTGGGACGCAATCAGTTTTTCTTATGAAATTGCTAACTTTCCTATTAGTTCCTCCAATGATGAGTTTTGAGTTTGTTGTTGAGGAAGAGGCCTTGGTTGATAAGTTGGTCTTTGATTTGCCACATAGCTGAAGTTTGGGTGATCTCGCCATCCTGGATTGTAAGCATTAATGTATGGGTTGTATTGTCTTTGTAGAGGACCTGGAAAGTTCCCTATGACATTGATTTCTACATTGCCTCCTTCTTGTATCAATGGGCAACAATCCGTCGGATGGTCTAGCTTTGTGCATATCCCGCATGCTCTTGTTGCTCCAGATTTTCCTGCAACAAGTGAATTAACTTTTTCAGTTAATTTGTCTAACTTATTCTCAAGGGAAAAAGTACTTATCTCGTGAACCCGTTGGCTGGGTTCACTTGAAAATTGTTGAGAGTTGGCTGCCATGATTGAAATCAATTCCCTTGTTGTTAATGGGGTCATGTTGACTAATGCTCCTCCACTGGCGGCATCCACCATTTTCATTTCCATTGGCAAAAGGTCTTCATAAAAGTATTAAAGTAATGTTTGCTCGCTTAATCAGTGTTGTGGAAAACATGCACAAAGCTTTTTAAATCGATCCCAATATTCATAAAGACTTTATTCTCTCTTTTGTTGAATGGAAAGAATGCTCCTTCGTAACTCGCTTGCTTTAGCCGTTGAAAATAACCTGTCAAGAAAAATTTGATTCATGTCAGCCCATGAATTAACTGAATTTGGAGGTAAATAAAATAACCAATCTTTAGCCAAGTCAGCTAAAGAGAAATGGAAAGCTCTCAATTTAATTGATCTTCGGTAACTCCCTGTGGTTTCATGCTAGTGCAAACCATGTGGAATTCCAACAAGTGTTTGTACGGATCTTCAGTGGGAAAGCCGTGGAAAGTGGGAAGAAGATGAATGAGTCCCGTCTTTAATTGAAACAGAGTCCTGCCACTAGAAAAATTAATGCATAATGGCGTCTGAGTGATAGGAGTTGTGGCTAGCTCTCGGATCGTTTGTTCCACCATCGGAATGTTGTATGCGTCTGCTTTAGAGTCTGGATTTGATTCTGTTTCTGATTTATGCTCTTGTTCTTCTTGTCTTTTTCTCTTTTCTCGAAGCGTTTATGCGTGGATTCTTTGTGCTCGTGCTTCGATCTCCTAATTCACCCGGGTTTCTTCTGGTCATAAATAAAAAAACTAGAAAAATAAATCAGTACTTGCCGTTAGGCCCCGGCAACGACGCCAATTTAATAACTGTCGTTTTGCTATCAAAATAATTCATGGTTTCTTAATAAATAAAAAGGAAAATGTTGTATAAAGAAGCAGGGTTGATCCACAGGGACTATGGTTTTTATGATTTAATAAAATTGTTTCTTGATTTTAGGAAAAGATAGAATTGCAGGTAAAGTTGAAAAGGTATAATAAAATAAATAATTATAAAAAGAAAAAATAATATAATAATAAATATTAATAGTAATAAATATAAAAGGAGATTTTTAAAATTTATTTTTTTAAAAAAAAGAATTAAAAAAAAAGAAAAATAATTAAATAAATACATTAAAGATATTGAGATATAAATAAACTTATTGTGAAAGCAGCCTCAGCTTCAGTATCGGCTCAAATTCCTCGGATCATTGAAACAGATTTTTACTTCAAGATTCACGTCAGCTTACAAGGACAATTCTTCGCTGCCAACTCGGATTGTGTCGTTTCAATAACAGCTGGTTCCGATCTCAGTTTCCTCTTAGCAAACAATTTTGCTAAGTGTGTTATTGGGAAGTTGAATATAATTCAATAAGCAAATCCTTCTTCAAACGTTAACCAGAACAATATCCGGACCAATATCGAAATCGTTTTGATTTAAAAAGTAAACTCATAAAACAGAGAGAAAATCCAAAGCGATTTAAATACCTTACAATTCTAACGTTTGGAATTGGGCCTTCGCTTTAGTCTTCGACTTGAAAGAAAATTAACTAATCATAACCAAAGTCATACTTAGCATAATAGAAAAATATGCGAAAAATAGAGAAAAAGAAGATTTTATTCTCAAATGAGAGAAATATGTCTCTAGGCTCACTTTTAGAGGGTGTTTATAGCCTTCAAATTCCTAAAAACAACCTAAAACATCTTAATCCTAATTAAAACACTTAAAACTATTTAAACTAAAATACCTAAAAAATAATATAATATTCTAAATCCTAATTAAAATACTAAGACCTATTTAAACTAAAATACCTAAAACAAATATAAAATATAAAAATAATATCCTAAAACTTAATTAAAATACTAAAACCTATTTAAACTAAAATACAAAGATAAAATATAATGTTTAAAATATTATCCTAAACTAGAGTTTAATCCAAATCCGAATTCCAGCCAGCTTTGATTCCGAAAATAAAAAAATCTGCAGAATTGTGTCCTTTTTGTGCAATTTCCAAAAGCTTACGTCCTGTACAGAAAATGAATTAAAATGAACAAATAAGTCATAAAAATCAATGATTAAAGAATAATTTAAAAGTAAAATATTAACTAAAATAAGCACTTATCACATACTCTTTTCGTATCTTATGTTAATGGCTCAGATATTTGAACCTTTTGGACCTGTGGAGCTTGTGCAACTACCACTTGACCTTGAAACTGGGTGGTGCAAAGGTTTTGGGTTTGTTCAGGTTAGATATAGATGAAGACTTGGCTTATGTTCATTTTCCTGCATGGTAATAATTATGTATTTAGTTGTTGCCTTTTTTTTGTTTTTGCAGTTTGCTCAACTTGAACATGCAAAAGCAGCTCAAAGTGCCTTGAATGGGAAACTGGAGATTGTTGGTCGAACCATTAAGGTAGGCTGGGTAATTTCCTGAAATTGGAGGATTATGTTAGTCTAATTCCAGTGTCTGATCTCTGTTTTTATCTTTAGTCACGAAAACTGCAAAAAGAAAAAGAAATAAAAACTAAAACTGCCTTTTTATTATATTAACTTCTTTATGGTTAAACTTGCATATAGGTTTCATTTGTTACAGATCATGTTACTCAAGATACTACATCAAAATCTGCAGAGTTTGATGATGACGAGGAGGGTGGCTTGGTAAGCAGAAATGCATATTATTATAGATAGTAGAATTTAAAGAATGTTGATTTTTATCCAGGCTTTGAATGCTCAATCAAGAGCATTGCTTATGCAGAAACTGGATCGCTCTGGTATTGCAACAAGGTTCGTTTACCCTTTCAGACGGTCCTTTCCAGTTTTTAATCATATCATAATCCAATGTAATTGTTTTGCAGCATTACAGGATCCCTTGGATTATCCCTTGTTAATGGGTCTGCTCCAACTTAACAAACTGTTACATTACCCGTCAATGGTCAGGGGGCATATCCGGCACCAGTTCTACCACCAATCATGTCTACTACAGCCCTTGATCCTATTGGACAGCCCAGTGAGTGTTTGCTGTTGAAGAATATGTTTGATCCTGCAACTGAGGTTTGGATTTTCCTGTTCTAAACATGCTATTTCATTGTTACTTGTGTTCTTTTCTGCTTCCTTGTACAAGGTAGTTATTTTTCTGTAAGTTTTATTGCCAGACGGAACCAGATTTTGACTTGGATATTAAAGAGGATGTTGAAGAAGAATGCAGCAAATATGGCAGGGTGAAGAATATTTATGTGGACAAGCAAGCAATGCGCTATCTATTGCTTGGGATAAACTCATTTATTTCAGAAATTGTTTTTATTTTTTCAAATCTGGATACGCATCTTCTATAGCCGTTATTTATTGTTTATTATAGAGCAGATGTTCTATCTATGTTGAACATAAGACCTATTTGTCAACCTATTGTTGGTTGTTTTACTTGATAACTCTGTTACCCTATAAATCGATAATTGAGGATGCATTTTGGATGGCTACATTGGAAGGAACTATCAAGTTGAGTCTTTAGTGACATATCTGTACTTTTCTTTTTCATTGCTGCAGCATTTTGCATTAGAGTTCCTAATATTGCCAAATACACGTGTTATATATATATATATATAAATCATGTACGGAGAGCCTAGCAAATATATTTGATACTGAAATTTATATCCTTCAATCATGTTCTCCATAGACTGGAAACTTAGGACTCTCCGATGCTAGTGGATAGTCACCTTTTTTACATCTATTAATCTGTTGGTCACATTTTGGATAGTCACGTGTTATAGTTACGCAGTATAACATTTTTTTCCTTCAATCTACAGAAACAGTGCTGGTTGTGTGTATCTTCGATTTGATTCCACAGAAGCAGCGGGTAAAGCTCAACGTGCAATGAATATGAGATGGTTTGCGGGGCGATCAATATCAGCGTTATTTATGGTAAATATTCAGGCATTGGTTTTCCAGTCTAATACTTTCTGTTTTTACAGTCTCCTTGATCCTTGACTGAAGTTTGAATGGACTTCGATCTCTAGTTTCTCTTTGTGCGTGCGTTAGGTTGAGTCTTAAGTAATGGTTGAGTGCATTATGCGTTAATTAAGTTTTGGAATAACTGATGCAGCAAACCAATGAGTATGTGAGGTTTAAAGGTTGATTGAAGAGTATAGAGCAGCAGCTTTGATTGAACCACGTTACATTGGGTGGCGAGCGAGGACATGTTTCAGCGTGGGATTTTTATTTCGACAGAGCTTAGATTTTTATTCCATATGACCTAAATGTAAGATAATTCATATTTGTATACATTTATTTTTGGAGGCAATACCTGGAGGACGCTTTTAATTATGATTTGTACTTGAATTTATTCCAATGAAGATTATTAGAACTTGGACCAATAATGCTTTACTCGTTCATTTTGGAAGTCTCCAACGAGACATTTCAACAATTATAGAGGTAGATTAATGGTCGTTTTTTCATTTAATTTTCTAAAGGTTGGATTTGATGACGTTTATTTGTTATCCTGTTGATATTCCTTGTTTTAGACATTTGGATTAGATTTGGGTTCAAAAACAATTTTCTCACTAAGTTTGACTTTGATTTCTGATTGTCGGCGGTATTTCAATAATTTATTTATTGTGGTTTGTTTGTTGATATAGTCAGATATATTTTATATATATCTTCTGTTCGAATTTTTATTAAAGTTTTGAACTTTTTTTCTGTATGATCTTAAGTGATTAGTTTTTTGTGTTAATAATTATACAATTTTTATTATAACGCTGGATGCTATCTATTTTTCTTAATAAAACTAGTGACTTATATTTGCATAAAAAAATTTCACCTTTTAAATTATATGGATCACTTTAGGTTTCACCTATTTAGAAAAAAAACAATTCCAGCAACTAACAAATTTTTAATATTGTTATTGATTCGGATTAAAAATAATATCAAATTAGTAACATGATCAAATTATTTTAGTGTATAGGTTAAAACCCTGAATTGAATATGGTACAGAGACAACTCATAATTTAACATTTTAAATTTATAATTAACCATATTTCAATGAGGCGTCGAAGTCAAACAACTTTGTTTTTTTTTACTTCTTAACTATTTAACCATATATAGCCATACTAGTTACTAAAGGCTGACGACTACATGCATTTATTCCAGTGGTTGAATTAAGTTGTTTCAGATGACATATCTAAGCTTCGGAAATTGAAAGCTGTATAGGTAAGCAAGGTGTTGCTAGTAGTTGTATAAAGCCCTTAAGCCCCGAACGTCATCTTGGCCAAGGTTCCTTTTGATACTTCCGGGTGGATATTGTGGATACATGATTCCATTTGGATCTTGGCTATGATCAAGTCCCATATTATGTCCTACCTCATGCACGGCTACTGATTGCAGGTCCATTTGGTCCCTGGAGGTGGGATTAGCGGTCCAATGCTCGGCTTCATCAAAGAAAAGCCTCCCATCTCCTGGTGCATAAGCATAAGCCAAAAAGTTGCCAAAGCCATCGATTGGAGCAAACGTAATCTTAATATCGGCTCTGTTGCCTTGTTGCGGTGCCTCGATGAACCTAAATGGAGAAACAACTTCCCATGTTCTGAATGCCTGAGCCATCACATTTCTCATTACTTGCAAATTCGCCCTGTAATAAGCACTTGGTATGAAGCTGTAAGACAGCTGGGGCCTGTTCCATCTAGGTTTCCCATCGAAAAACTTATAATTAGACATGCTTTGATTACGAGGGATGGTATCAGGGAAACCACAACGAGGGGTCTGCATTGCTTTGATTGTATCAGGATCGACCTTTCCAGTTACTTTTAGATTGTGAAATCCCTGGAATGTTTCTAGTGCAGACTCTAAACCCTCATCAAATTTATCATCAAACACGGTAGTGTTTTCATGAGGAGGATTGTAGTAGCCCAGGGTATCCAGAAATTGCTTCACTTTATCAATCCCCCTAACAATGTCTCCTTTCTGGGCTTCCTCAAGAGATTCTAATTTTAAAAGCATGGATTTAACCATAAAAGGTTGCACCACAATGAAGACAAGAAAGGCTCCAAAAAACTGATGAGAAAATTTAAGTGCCATTGCAAGCTATGGTACAAGCTGTAAGATGAAGTATTGCTCTAGTGTTCTAGGGCGTGAATTTTGGTGTTTGCCTTACCTACTATTTATACCCAAAGCTTATGCATGGAAGCTTGGACGATACAAGACTGAGAGAAGAATATTCATTAGGCTATTAATATAAGTTAGGTACCATGTTGGGCTACTTTCATTCTAGCCGTCGTGCATTCAATTCCATTCTAGTTTTCCGCACTAAATTTTAATATTTACTATAAACCAATTGAGTTAATGAAATGAGACATTAGATTTTTAAGCAAGGCCAGTGTTCAAAACCTGACGTTATAAATGAAGTAAACTGAGTTAAGATAGTTGTTCTTATAATGAATTTTTACCGTATCTTTGTAACCATTTGAATTTATCAAAAATTTTAAATTCTAAAAAATAAATCAATCAGTGTTAAATTTATGCTTGAATAAATTCCCATCCATATTTAAGTTCAATTTGTGTCGTATATCACATGTCAATTACGAATAGCATGTTAGGTTTAATTTATGGAGTAATAACAACTAGCCTTCTGTCCTTAGATTCTATTGCTCATGTATAATAGTGTCAGTTTGAATAAAAATGGTTGGTTTATAAGATAATTCTTTATTTATATTAATTAAAATTTATCAATACTCATTTGATTTAGTGAAATAAGATATTATTTTTTTTAAGTTTTGACATAAATAAAATATATTAAGAAAATTAATAAATTAAAAAGTATTCAATCTAGATTAATCAATTCATAAAATTTAGAATAAAAATATAGAGGAAACAAGTGATATTGAAATTAATTCTATATGGAAAAAATTGATGGCCATAATAATATCTCATGAGTGCAAAATTAAATAAAAAAAATAGTAGAGAACAGAAAATATTAACAAAAAATTAAGGATAAAGCACGAACTAAATTATCATAAATGTTCGAGCATCAACTATTGCAGCCAGAATGACTGAATGTCTATTATTAAATGATTGAGAATATTATTTAATTTAATAAAAAAACTAAAGATAAAAGAATGTAATAATTAATATTCATGATTGATAAATCGAAAATAAAAGAAAATTTGAGAAGTTACCCTGGACCTAGGCTAGAAAAGAAAATAAAACGTTTTAATGATAATTGAGCGACGAAATGGTGTAGTTTAATAAAGAGTAAATTACATGTTTAGTATTTAAATTATTAATTTTAGTCTATTTTTATATCTAAAATTTAATTTTTTTTATTAGTTTTTATTTTATTTTAGTACCTCGCCTTTAAAAGTTTTAGTTTTTGTTTTATTTTAGTACATTGTTTAAAATTTGACGTTAATTTTTGACAATATTAAAAGTATATGTACTAAAACGGATAAAATTGATAGCTTAGGCATAAAACATGTTAAGTTTTTAACGGTGGAGTACTAAAATGAAATGAAAACTAAGTGTTAGATATGATTTTAAAGAAAATGAAAATGTAGGTACTAAAATGGACTAAAACTGATAGTTTATCCACTAAATGCATAGTTTACCGATTAATAAAACGTTTACAGGGAAAAACTTTACGATTGATAATCACAAAGCTGTACAAATAACCAAGTTATTTAGTTAGTGTGGGGGGAGGAAGAAAACATCAGATCACAACCAGATAAAAAATAAACAAGAGATGATCAAACTTCACGATTTAGTTCTAAATAATCTTATCATTATTTCTTAATATAATAATAGATTCGATAACCGATATTTAATAATAATTAAATATTAATAATGATCAAAATCCAACATCAAAACTATAGGGATATAACATGCATCTTGAGTTTCAAGAGGATGAGTTAGATAAAAAGAAATGTTTCTTACGTGGTGATGGGATGGATATCGAGCAGATATGAGGAATTGAAGGGATATAAGAAATTGGAGTCTATATGAGCAATGGTAATAGAAGTAGCCATTCACACTTGGAAAATTATCACTTTTCAAAACATTATTTATTCACGGTCAATAAAAGTGAGAAATATGTCAATAAGTCTCTTATTGATCACGATATTAAAAAAAAACGCAGAGGAAGAATCAAGTGCTGGAAAGCTCATTGCCATATGTGATGATCAAGTAATCATCAACACACTATTTGATCAAGGATAAAACCGGGGTATGTTAAACATTTGTTCTATGGGTTTGTACTTTTTTTAAAGTTTATATTTTGATGTTGGATTGCGAAACTCTCCCAGATTCTTTCATCGAACATTAAGACGTGTAAATAATGAAATTAAGTTCGATGTTTTATGATGATGTTCTTTTTTCTTTTAATATTTTATTGACAAAGTATGAAACAAATTCCAAAATTTGGGATGGTTGATGGGGAATTCGAGTTAATTTTTCATTAAAAAAATCGTAGAATTAAGAGAATAATAATCATCAACTTAGTAAAAACATGTTTATAATGAAGATGGTACAAGAAAATCTTGAAAATCGTTGATGGTTATGTTTATTCATTCTGTAAGATCGATAAGTAAAAAAAAAAGACGATTAGAGGTCAAAATCCTATTAAAAGACAATGACGAAGGTCTATGTGTACGCATTATGTAAAATTGATGAGCAAGAAAACGTGATAAAAATATTAGATACTTTAATTATTGTTCAATTGAATAAGTGTAATCGAATCCAACTTCAATGAATTTATTTATAAAAATGAGTAAGATACAACTTTCAAAATCTATTTTTTTTTATTTTGGTGATATATGACTTTTTTCACCCATATATATAAATTAAATAAACGAATATGAATAAAAGTTTATTCACTCGGTACGGTCATAATGACAATGACAAAGTGGTTGAATAAGAGTTGCTCAGCCGCTCTTCAAATCTCAACAAGATCATGCCAAACAAGAAAACCAGGTTTTTTTACACTCTTCGCTGTCTAGGAATCTTCATACTAAGACTTCTAAACAAAGATATGGTCTGGAATTCAAGGCCACCAGAATAATCACCACCCAAACATGTGCACTGCCGTATCAATATTTGAACAATATGCAGTTCCATCATTAAACACCAATTTACAGCTAAATGTCAGATGTCAGATCTCCGGAGTTCTTGCGACTCGGATGCAGTAATAAGTGTAAAACCTTGATTGTGTTCATGAGCTCATGTTTTCCAAACTCGAACACTGCCGTCCACAGAGGAGGTTATCATACAGTTTTCTTTTGGACGGTAGCTCACACTTGTCACCTGCCAAAGAAAGATAAACCAATCAAAATACAGCAATGAAAGACCGCGTCATCAACCCTGGAAAATAAAAATGTTAGTATTGTAAGGCTAGCCACCCTGCAATGCCGTGTTTGGTTGAGGGGATGCCTATAACATTCCCCTTTAATTATCCTGAAAATTAAGCAGTGCCAGAAGAAGCAATAGGGAAATAAATAAGAAAAAGAAAACAGTACCACTGATGGATGAGCTCGGAATTTTGAAACCACAAATGCATCTACCAGATCCCAGAAGAAGATTGAGCCATCCTCAGATCCACCAATTACATGTGCATCACTGTTGGTTAGGAAGCAATCCATTTTGTAGGACTATTGCAGAACAACGAAAGCCAAATTATAGCAATCCATGAACAGAAAATAATGGAAACCTAAAGAGCTTGGAAATAAAGATGGATAATTAAAGAAGTTCAATTCCTGGACATTTTTCACAACTGAAATATGTCCTTTATATTCAGAACACTTCGAATAGATAATCAATACTTAAAGGGGGACAGACTAGATAATTTAAAGGCAGATGAAAATATTTGCAAGTTAAGGATAAGGCCTGCATTCTAACCTTGCAAGCATGTCCTTTATATTCTTGCAATAGTTCACCCGTGGACCTGCAGTAGGAGAAATCCAGATTTAGGGGCATTCAAAGGTAGACAATATTTTGCAGCAAGAATCCAATTACATTGAAGGCTTTACCTGTCTAAAATTCGTATACATGAATCCAAGCAACTGGCTAATATACAGTTACCGTCGTTTGACTTTGAGATACAGTTAACAGGTTGCCTTAAGTCATCCGATATTTCTCTACAACAAAAAGAAAGGAAATCATTTAATGGACGTTCACACTGTGATAATTGATATAACCCAAGTTAGAACCTAAAGGAAAACTCCAGAATAGCTTATGTTACGCACCGACCGATACGGATATCAAATGTTCGAACAGTTCCATCAACACTTCCACCAGTAATTTCAGTCTTGGTTAAACATACAGACATAACCGTGTCCAAAAATGAGTCAATTATCTGCATATCGGTGTAAAATTAAAACTGATAAGCTATTATATACAATAAAACCATTCCTAATATTATATAACAAGATGAAAATTTTGAACCTGTATGGGTCCAGTGCTGTGAGACCTGCAGTACCAAGCACGCAATGATCTATCATAACCTGCAGATACTACCACCGATGCATTCTCATTAAACTTCACCGCATTCACCTATGAAATATATTAACATAAAAGTGGAAATGTCAGCAAAGATTTCAAATTTAGTTTTGGCGAAGCAATTAATTTTACTAATTGCTTTTGTTTTCATAAGCCAAAATTAAAATTAAAGCTAGACTTGTAATAAAATTTTGAAGAACTAAACAGTAAACATTTCACTTTCATCAATGTCAAAATATAAACAAAAAATTTAAGAATTCAATGATTTTGAATCAAATACAAGAAGCAACAAATTTGCAACATTTTACTCGGTGTAAAAAAATGGAAGAATTCGAAGTAAAAACCTCGCCATCATGGCCGCGAAACTTGCAAATAACCCGACAGGTGGAAACATCCCAATAGAAAATCTGTCGGTCTCCGCCGCAAGAACACAACTTGGAGTTATCTCTACACGAAAGAAATATTTTTTTAAAAGGTTTTAGAACGAATTCAAAGAAAGGAATAGAGCAGGTATGAGGAGTGCGGGGTGACGTGGACGTCGCGAACTTCGCGGCAGTGAGATTTGTAGGTTATGATGTGGATGCCACGGTGAGGGTTCCAAAGTCGGATGGTGCGATCCTTGCCGCAACTCAGGCAATAGTTGCCGTCGTAGTTGAATCTCGCGGCTAATACTGCACCATCGTGGCCTTTTAGCACGTTGGTTTCTTTCCTTGGCAGCTCCGACGAGTTCATTCTGGTTTTGTGTTTAGCATTGGCCTTTCTGAACTTGTGCCCAATGTATAAATTTATGAAGTTTTTATCCAATTTAAAATTTAATATTCGAATTTTGAGATAAAAATCTGTATCTTTCTCGACCAGTCTCAATACAAATATAAAAATAATATTATTTTAATATAATTTGTTACATTATAAAGTTCTGTTTGTTTCACTAAAAACGTTTTTCAAAAAATATTTTTCATAAAATGAATTACATTTTTTGAAAAATATTTTACGATTTTTGGAATATGTTGTTTAAATCCTTTTCCTACTAGTTCAATAATTTTTTAAAATTTATTTATTACAAACATTAAATACAATAAATAATATTATTTATCATAAAACTTAATATTATTATTTTTAAAATATTAAAATAATTTATTTATTATTAAAATATTTTTATTTTTATAATTTTTATTAATAAAAATATTAATATTGATATATTTTATTGAAATAAAAATATTATAAATTAATTATTTATTAAAGTAATAGTGTTATATTATATTTTAAAAATATTAATTACTACATTTTAATATCTTTATTAAAATATTATTATATTAATATATTAATATTAAATATATAAATAATATTATTCATTATTAATAATTTAATAATATTATTTCTATTAAATTAATAAATAATATAATTTTTTTAATAATTTATTATATATAATTAAAATAAAAATATAATATATATAATTAAAATTAAAATATAATATCTTATATTATTATAATATAATTGACTATTTTATTATAATATTAAAAATATAATATTATATTATTATAAATATTAATAAATATATTTTAAATATTTTAATAATTAAAATTTTGATTAAAATGATATTAAAATATTTTATTAATACTAAATTCATAAAATAAAATTATTTTGAGTATTTTTTATTTGAAGTGAAAAGTTCGAAAAATAACTTACGGAAAATAAGACTGTAAGTCATTTTTCTAGAAAACACAAAGGAAATTCTGTTGACCAGAAAAATATTTTACGTTGACCAACCAGTTTTCCTATAACTAAACACTGGAAAATGAGGAAAACGTTTTCCGTGAAACAAACTGACCCTAAGTTACATTTCTATTCATACTACATATATTATTGAATAAAAAGGAGTTTAATTGATATTGAATTTGAACTTTAGTACAAAAATTAGTAAAACGAGTTAAATGGGCTTAAGTTCGAATAGTTGGTTTAAATCTTGAGTTAAACTCAAATTTAGAAATTGATACTTGATATTAAATTTGAGTCAAATATTAAACTTAAAATTTTAAATTAAAATTATTTTGATAAGTGTTTGAATTCGATTTGATTGGATTAAATCATAGTTTGCAATAAAGTTATTTTATTTGTTGGTATTATTTGATTATGATCACATATTGTAATCCTTGAACATGGAGTTGAGTAATCAACTTCCAATATCATCACCCACGCCAACTTTACTAACTCACTTATGGTCTTATTCACCAGTTGCAGCTGTTACCCAGTTAAACAAATTCATCATCACATTACTCACATCTTACTTTTGGTCTTCTCTTGGTTTCTCTCTAGTATTCTACTATAAATAACATCCCCAACTTCTCATTTTCATCTTTCCCTGCTATCGTATATAACTCTCAAAACTGTGTTTGTTGTTGTGGTCCTTGGCTCCTTGCATGTTTCTTGGCAAATGCAACAGCAGCAATGGAGCTATGCTACAGCAAGCCAGGCCATAACCTTGCGGTTGAGGCTGGAGGATGGTGGATGCCTTGTCCAGTGCAGCTGAAATCTTGCACCAATATGAGATTGTTGTAGAGATTATTACTGCTGGCCCGTCCATGCTTACTTCCCTTGGTTTCACTTCTAAGGAAGGCAACGTCCTTAGAGGCTACTGTGACGCCTCTTTGCTCCTGCTGCCTCTGCTCCTGCTACAGTGATCAACGAATGCCGCATTCAATAGATATTTACGTCATTAATTGCTCAAATAGAGCAGAACATGTATTAAGGGAAGGAGGGTCGAGCAAGACACAAGAAAGGATACTTGTAAAGCTAAAATGATTAATTAATGAAATGGTGGGAGGGCATCAGAATCATCATCTTCATCTATGCCTACTTTTGTGCTCTCCCCCATGAACAACGACTAGCGGCAGGAGTCATCACCATCTCCATCCAAAGCTTGGTAATCATTTCCCATTTCTCATCAACAACATCCCATCGCATTTCTCTTGCCAACTGCTGCAATTTCAGAGCAAAGCAGGCTCCCTCGTGCAGTGTTCTAACTTAGTTGATAGAAATCAGACTGACTGGTGTTGGTAATCGGCAAAGTGAAGCAGGTTCCTGGTAAATTGTTTCCGGCTTTTACTCAAGTTTTGCTTCTTTTCTTTGATCACGAAACTCTGTGCTTCCTGGTTAATCCACTGAACCCTGCAATCAAGATATCAAGAATAGAGAAATAGCTCCCAAAAGCATCAAGTAAGTCATGCTGATGTCTAGCCACCACTATTATGAGAGCAACCTATGAACATATAGCAGAACCGAAAAAAGAATCGACCATCTATTTAACACTTGCACATCTGAGAATCCATACCTTTTCTCCATAGCATTAAGCGCAAAGTTGGATGTCCATCGGAATTTTGCATAGATATAGACTGCCTCTCCAACTTGGAAAACTAACCCAATGATCATTGTGTCACGATGGAAGTGGAATTAGGGTTGCAACAGAGTGAAATGAGGGTGAATCAGAAGCAATTGAGGATTTGAAAAGGAGAAGAATCTTGAAGCTGGAAGGGCTGGAGCGTATGGAGAGGAGGAACCCAATTGGGCCAGAGCTGAGGTAATTCAAGAGCACCCAACAGCAGCTAATGGAGTCACAATGGGCCTGGAAGATAATGGGCTCTGGTCTGTACAATCCACCAGGAAGGAACCTGCACGAGTCATCAATCCAACCATTATATTTGTTAGATTTGCAGTACATATTACAGCTGTGAGGGTACATGTGCATATATAAATTGTACCAATTCATATTATTGATCATCTCTTATGAATAAAATCAATATTTCTTTTTACCTTAAATTCTTTCTTTCATGAGATCTCTATCTCCTTTAATACATTCACCCCTAAAACGTGACAATTGGTAATCAGAGCATGAGTCCTGACCAATTAAAAAGCTGGAAAAACAGAAGAAAACTCAAGCGATGGAAAAAGATGCAACATTGGCTATCATTCAACAAAGCGTTAAGGAGCTACAGAATCAAATGACAGACCTAAAAGATGATTCTCAAGTGCCAAAATAGTGGGAATAGAAGGAGAAAAGGTTAAAGAACTTGGAATCTGAGTTTGCAGAGCAGAAATGATACTTTACCAACATCCTAAAAATCCTGAGGAACAAGGAAGGGGAGGAAACTTCTGAAGAAGAAGCAAGTTCTGATCATGAAAAGAATAAGGACAACAAGGTAAATGAACCTAATACTTCTAAATCAGTAGGTAAGAAACCGATACATGTTACTGTAATAGGAGAAAAAGAGAGGTATTCTTACCAACCTAATGAACCAGGGATCTTAGCATCTAAACCAGTGGTACTCCAAAGTTCTACACCTTTGCCTAAAAAGTTATAATTAGATAACAATGTGGGCAGTTCTAGTGAGATTAAAATCGGAGGTGAAGAAAATGCTGACAATAGGAATTCATCTAAAGTTCCTTTTAGAAGCACAAGTTCTGTCTTAACTTGACCAAAGGTAGAGCTACAAATGTTTTATGGTAGCAATCCTAGAGGATGGATTAGGAACTGCCAAAAGTACTTCAACTTGTTTGGAATTCCAGAAGAACAAAAAATAGAGGTAGCTGATATGTATTTAGTGGGAATGGCAGAGACCTGGTTTGATGGCTACATTATGCAGAAATGTAGGGTAACATGGCATGAATTCGAGGCAAATTTGTGTCATAGGTTCTGTGAAAAATTATTCAGACATTATTGAAAAGTTCAATAAGTTAATGTAGAAAGGAAGTGTGGAGTTAGTACACGCTCAACCATAAGAAATCAAAGTAGCTAACGGATAGAATCTTTACAATATTGCTAGGAGTAACAAGGTGAGCTGGAAGATGCAAGGTTATGAGTTCCAGCATGATTTTAGAGTCTTGTCCCTAGAAGACAGTGATATGGTACTTGGGGTGGATTGGATGGAGGAATTAAATCCCATTCTGATAGACTCCAAAGCTAGGACTATCAGATTTGAGAATGATGAAAAGTCTGTTGTTATTAGAGGGACTCAAAAACTACCCTTAGTCAGAACCGTCATAGGAGAAAAGTTTCAAAAGTTAGCAGAGAAAGATACTGAATTGAGTAGGGAAATTTATTGGTTAAGTGGTGAAGTTGCTGAAAGTACAATTCCTAAACAACTTCAACCCCTACTAGAATAGTTTTAGGGAGTTTTTGAAGAGACTAAAGGAATGCCTCCCAAAAGGAAACATGATCATGCTATTGTTCTAAAACAGGAGGCACAACCTGTGAAACTTAGACCATATAAATTTGCACATCATCATAAGAATGAAGTAGAGAAGCAGATTGCTGAAATACAGTTATATTCTATGATTCAAGTGAGCAAAAGCCCTTTTGCTTCCCCATGTTTACTCATCAAGAAGAAGGATGGGACCTGGAGATTTTGTGTAGACTACAGATAGCTTAACTCTGCCACAGTTAAGAATAAATTTCTTATTCCCATAGTAGATGACTTACTTGATGAACTGAATGGGGCTTCATTCTTCTAAAAAATTTATCTAAGATCCATATACTGACAAATCAGGATTAAGGATGAAGACATTCATAAGACTGCTTTTAAGACTCACCAAGGACATTACGAATTTAAGGTAATGCCCTTTGGGCTTACTAATGCTCCAACTACTTTTAAAGCATTGATGAATGATTTATTTGGTGCATATTAAAGGAAGTTTGTCCTTGTGTTCTTTGATGATATTTTGGTTTACAGTTCTAGCTTGGCAGAACATAAACAACATCTAAGGATTGTTTTGAATATTCTGTTGAAGAATAAATTATATGCCAAAAGAAGTAAATGCTTCTTTTTTACAGCAACAAGTGGAGTATTTGGGGCATTTTATTTTAGCACGAGGAGTGGCAACTGTCCCTGCTAAGATTAAATCCATGCACCAGTGGCATTTTCCTAAGAATTTGAAAAGCCTTGAGGGGTTTCTTAAGTTTGACATGATACTACAGGAAATTTATCAAGGGTTTTGGAGAATTGAGCAAACCTTTGACAAATATGCTCAAAAAGGAAGGATTTCATTGGTCTCCGTAAGCCATGGCATCCTTTGAAGAATTGAAAAATGTCATGTGCCAGTTTTGGCTTTTCTAAATTTTGAGCACAATGTTTTTTGGAAACATATGCTAGTTTTAAAGGCATTGGGGGTTCTCTCTCAATCAGGAAGACCTATAACCTATCTCAGCAAGGCTCTTGGCCCAAAATATTCAGATCTTTCAATCTATGAGAATGATTATTTAACCATTTTAATGGCAATATCTCACTGGAGACACTATTTGGAGAGTGGTCCATTTGTAATTAAGACAGATCATGAACCTTTAAAACACCTCCTCGAGCAGAAGTTAACTATAACTATCCCAAAGAAGGGACTTACTAAGTTGCTGGGGCATGACTATACAATTCAATATAGGAAGGGAAAGACTAATAAAGTGGAGGATGCACTCTCTAGACAACAGGGGGATTCTGGCGAATTTCTAGAAATGGGAGTGACAATTATATCTTCTACTTGGATATATGACATTGAGAAAAGTTCTGTGGATGATGCCATTGAACAAGAGAAAGTTCATATTCTGGTTCTTCAACCATATAAGATAGAAGATTGTAAATTAGTTAAAGGGGTTTTGTATTTCAAAAACAAGGCCTATGTTGATAATAAAAGATACCTTAGAGAGAAAATTATCCTGGTTCTACATTACTCATCATACGGAGGTCATTCTGATATTCAAGGTACCTATCAAAGAATCAAGTCTTATTTTTTCTAGCCCAAAATGAAGACTATGATTCAACTGCATGTGCAACAATGTGAAGTATGTCAGAGGACTAAGGTTGAACATGTTGCTAAACCAGGGTTGTTACAACCCATTCCATTTCCAAACATTGCTTGGGAAGTCATCACAATGGACTTCATTGAAGGCTTGCCACATTCCATGAAATACAATTGTATTCTGGTGGTGATTGATAAATTTATTAAATATGGTCATTTCATGCCATTGACCCACCCCTACACAGTGGTGGAAGTTGCCAGGGTCTACTTAGACTAAGTTTACAATCTATATTGTCCTCCTAAGGTCGCTATTTCAAATATAGATAAGTCTTTTACTAGTCTCTTTTGGCAAGAATTACTGAATCAACTAGAACTACTACATTTTTTTAGAACTGCCTATCATCCGAAAACAGATGGGCAAACTGAAAAGCTCAACCAATTCTTGGAACAATATCTTAGATGCATGTGTTTTTTTAAAGCCAACCTCATGGTGGAAGTGTCTAGCTCAAGCCGAGTGGTGGTATAAAACTAATTACCACAGTGCTTTGGGAATGACCCCATTTGAGGCACTATATGACTACAAGGCTCCTAATTTGGCTTGGTCAGGAGAATCCAGATTCGAGGCAGTTCAAGACATTATGCAGCAACCGGATCAGTTAAATACATTACTACGTGAACAATTACTTAAAGCTAGTATTCACATTAAACAGATAGTCGACAAACATCGCACAGACAGAGAGTTTCAATTGGGGGATGAGGTCTACCTGAAGCTCCAATCCTATAGAAAAACATCCATTGCTTTAAGAAAAAACTTGAAGCTTGCTGCTAGGCAGAGAATTGGTCATGTTGCGTACAAGTTACAGTTGCCAACATAGTCAAAATTGCATCCTGTATTCCATATTAGTTTACTCAAGAAGAAGGTTGAAAAACGGGGAGTGACCTCGATCGATCCCCAGAAGTCGTAACTAATGGCCAATTGAAGGTTTACCCAACCATAGTTTTGAATAAACAGATGATCAAACACCAAAACTGACGCCGTTAGGGGAAGGGTCCTTGTGTAATTTCCCTCATGGGAAAATCACATCCTCAGTCCTTCGAAGTTTTGTAACCTTCCATTTTAATCACTAAAATCAATTTATGTGCATTTCGATTCGGTATTTTAACTTTATTTTATTATATTTTAGTCCTTATAAATATTTATATATATTTAGGGTAAATATCATATTTACTCCCTTAGGTTTTAATAATTATTATTTTAATCACCAGTTATTAATTAAGGCTAAATTACACTAATAGTACATAGATTTCATAATATTTTGATTTAGGGCCTTTAATTTTAATATGTTACATTTTAATCCCTAATGTTTTAAATAATTTTTTTTGACCATAAATTTTATCACTTTTTAATTTAATCCTATAATTTTATATTTTTAAGTATAATTGGATATATTTAATAATTTAAGGATGATATTTATTTATTTTTAAATATTAAGAAAGAGTTGTGTTAAAGTAACTAAATGTCCTATCATGATATTTTTAAAATAAATAAATAATCTGCTTATAAAAACCTAAAGAATTGTTTACTTTAATTTTATTCAAATAATTTTAAATTTTTTAGGAAGAATTTTCATATTCATATTCTTATTAATATTTATTTATTTTTTAATATTAAGAAAGGGGTTGTCTTAAAGTAACTAAATGTCATTTTCTGATATTTTTAAATAAATAAATACCCTATTTATAAAACCATTAGTATATAAATATTTACTTTAGTTTTATAAAAATTATTTTAATATATTTTTCTTTAGAATTATCCGATTAAATCTGAAATAACAGGATTGTAAATGAAATTTATATTCAAATTCTTAATTGTCTACTAATAGAGACAATTTATAATCGACGGGTACCCATTTTGGGCGTTGTGGGGGTGTTAATCCTTCCCCAAACGTATCCGACCTCAAATCCCTTTTATTACTAAAAAGAATAAATTTTTGGTTATACGCAAACCTGTTTATTTTTTAATTGATGTTTTATTCAAAACTCTTTTAAAAGATGATATTTAGGTATTCGACCTACATAACCCAAAAAGGTCGATGGCGACTCCAAAACATTTCAATAAAAACCATTTATTCATTTACATACTTTTCCACCAAGAAAAATTCGTGCCAGGGCGAAAACCGATTATGACAGATAGCATTATTCCCTTGTTTCAAACTCATAAACTCTGGTCTCATTTATCTTATAAACTTGTCACTGATACACTTATTCTTGAACTCTTCTACAAATTCTAACCACATCATTTGATCATTTAACGTTCTTATATTGACAGTTGTCCACCATATTCTATCTTATCCACGTAATAACAAAACTACTTCATATAACTTTTCCAATTCGAAACAGTAGAGACCCATTAACAATATTCTAACATGTTTTCAACATTCTGAAAACAACCTTTGATCTCATAAGGCACTTCCTAAGGTGTCCGCTCTTCATCCTGCCTGGCCAGGGCATGTGAATTGCTACCACCATCAGGTTTATCACCTTTCGCTTACTTCAAAACTTTTCATTACTATACTTCTAATATAACATACTAATCCTACTATATTAACAAGACAACTCACTTCTTACTCTATCAGATCAGAAAATTTTCACTTCGTGTTGGCATGTACACATTTTAAAACTCCTCTAACTTCGGTTTAAGCCTAGAATCGGCTAAACCTTAGCTCTAATACCATTAAATGTACCAACCCAACCTGTATTTGACCTAAATACGAGTCCGAGATGTCACATCAACTTTTAAAACTTTTACTTATGCAAAATAATGAAGACTTCCCATTAATATATAAAAAAAACTTCATATTATTCCAAAATAAAGGTTCAAAACTTATAAGAGCATATACAATTCAAATCTAACAATACATTCCAACTATGTTTCATATAACAAAATACATATGTTTCAAAACTCTTTTCTGATCCGATTTTCAGAAAGGAGAGGCTAACCTGTCTTGCTCCTCATAGCTTCTCTTCTTACTTTCTGGAACCTACGTGTGAAACACTCACACGCTAAGTCGATGACTTATTAAGGCATAAAAACTTATAATATAAACTCTAACTCCTAACAATGCATGTACATTTCATAAAAAGATATCACAAAATCATATAATATTTCATTTAATCAAATATATTCATATACATAATCCGTCATTTCCATCATTACCTCATTTTCTTATCTTTGTTATATTCATTCATATTTCTTAGTCACATATTCTTGTACTTAACATTCTGAACTATCATATGATTCACATAATACATTTCTTATCATAACAACATATACATCATATAATACATTTATCATTTCACAAGAAGACACATAACATCATATCAAGTTTATTTATTTTATTTATTTATTATCCAATGTACACATGTGAGAACTAAAGATATGTGAGTACATAGAGGTTGTGCACATATGTTGTCACCACATCTCGTATAATTCCCCCTAGGGGCACGCAGAATTTGTCCTGAAGAACCAAATAGAAATGTCTCGAAGGACTACTTATAACACATATGTCCCGAAGGACCACTCTTTAAGAACCATATACATATTCCAATGGACCAAATAAGTGTACCGAAATACCGTATATATGTTCCAAAGGATTACATATATGTCCCGATGGACCACGTAGAACCCTCGACTCTTGGCATGCCAACTATACCCTTAGCTCTCATAACACATAACATGGGTATTATTATTTATGTTATCATACATTCACATGTTTATATCACATATGCATATAATCTCATGTCACTTCTCATATGGTCACATAGCTCATATAACATTTTTTTATGATCTCATATATTATTTAGCATATATGGTCACATATCACATGTTCATACAATTCCTTATATCCCTATTGTCATATATATCATATCACATAAATGCATCACATTAACATATATTCACATAAATCATGTAACACATATAACACATGTACTCATATCAAATACATGCTCATGTCCATGACTTCATGCATAGTCTATAGGAAATAGACTCATCAAAATGTCCTATTTTCATTAAACATCATATGCCATTAATATGCACTCACCTTAGCCTCACTTGATCCCAATTACTTCTATGACGATTTCTCTTTCTTGATCGATTCTAGCTTTTCGGTCGTTCTGGAACTTGCTTGTGCTCAATATCTACATAATCATACATTCCAAGTATTATAATTCGATCTCTAATATCTTAAGTTAAAAGAAATGTTTAATTCTATTTTCCATTTGAAGTAGTATCGGTACCCAAGGTATGGTACTGATACTTCCCTAGATTTGGTATCGATACCAAGCCTGGGTATCAATACCCATTTTGCATTCAAAATCCTTATTTCAAAAATGGGTACCGATACCTTATAGTATCGATACTCTTGGTATCGATACTACCTTCCCAAGTATCGATACCCCAGGAATAATTTATAAATTTATGCCTTATGGTATCGATACTCATTCAACTAGTATCGATACCTATACCTTAATAATCACTTATTTTCTCTTTGAAATATCGGTACTGAATGAACAATACCGATACACCTAGCCCAGAATACACTTCTTTAACCCAAAAATCTTACCAAACTCACTTAATTTTTCTTTCATAACCTCTTTTTAACCCTTGAAACTTAACTATACTTATTCAAATCTTCTTATATCCATATAACACATTATTATCTTCAATAATTCATCATAATTCTTGAAACTAAAAATCTTACCAAATTTTCAACATGTTCTTAATTCACTTCTATCACTTCTAACTTCTTAATTAAACCCTTGACAAGTCAATTTCAACTTCAAAATCCATTAACTCCTTCTATTTCAGTAGTTCACATAAAAACTCCTTTTACTTAATCTCTCATAACTTGTTCATCTTTGAGTTTTAAACCATTTAAAACTTCCCTTAAGCTTTCTTATCACTCTAAGAATCAAAAGAAACCTTAAAATTAAAGAAACAATCAAGTTGAATCCAACTCACCTTACTATTGAAGCCACGGGAGGAAGAAGATGACCAAGCCTCCAGAGTTTTCTTTCTTTCCCTCTTACTCCACGTGTTTACACCATTTAATAAGGAAAATAAAAATCTTCCTTAGGTAATGACCATTATACCCTCTTATTTTTTAACTTTTCTAATCAATCCAACATAAAAATTCTCTACTTAAGTCCGTGAACTTTTAACTTGTTTCAAAATTGAGCACAAAGTCTTCAAAATTTACAATTTAGTCACTAGTCCTATTTTGGGATGTTACAAGTTCTACAAGAGTTGTCAATATTAAAGTGTGAAGATCCTTGAAGCACATCGATTTGACTATTTGACATATATCACAATACCAGATTTTTTAGGTTTGAGATGACTCGACATACTGATAAATCGACGTGAATCATCATTTCACCCTTATTGGATTAAGCTACTAAGAATTCACCAGAAATTAAAATGTCTGAATTATCCCTATTTTCCTGAATAATGGAAACGATCATGTTATATATAGATCTTCAAAAATTATGATGTAAAGGTTCCTGAGTACCTTTTTAATACACTCGAATTCTTAAATGATTCTTGAAACATCAATTTTTGAATACACCCGTCCACTACCCATTAAAGTTATACACATCCCCACCCCAATTGGAAAGGGTACGGTGTAGAATCCACGAAATTGTACATGTTTACCATCCCTAGTCGCTTTGGTGACCCTAATATGACACTTTAGATCGGATCGAGTCACTTGCATCGGTCCGTGGGTATTACACAACCGAATTTTGACATGAAAAATTTAAGATATTACATATAATAATTCACTAGGTTGTCAAAATTTCGACTCTTTCTTAGTTTCTTGGAATATTGGGGCTTCTAAGATAAATATTTGGTTGCTTCTTTAGATTGCATGTTAAGTTTAGGAGTACAAAAAGGTTTTACAAGGATAGCTTTAAAAGATAATTCACTATATTGACAAAATTCTTATCTTTAAGATGGTTAGTTTTCTCAATTTTCATATAATAGATTAGTTCTTTCAAAGAGACGTCACTTCTTATGCTTTAGAAGACATTTGTAGAAAGATCATGAATCGAAAAACTTCTCAATTAGTATATTTGCTTGGAGGATATTATACATTTTCATTTCTTCTATTATGATATCAAAGACCAACATTTTTTTATGCACGCACTTAGTATATAATTGGTTTATCATAAGTCATATTAAACTTTAGACATACTCACATGTTATATTTTTTAATTTCAATATCATTTGTTTTGTACTTCTTTTCAAAGTATCTCAAATGTATTTGAAAGACTTATTTTCTTTCGATACTATGGTGATGTTATAGTTACTTTTCATTGTTCGTATTTATTTTACTTTGGTGGAGATTATAGTCTATATATAGACCATCTTCGAATATATCTTGTTTAGAGGTTTTGCTAGTCAAGTCGAATTTAAGAATAGTTAAAAAAATGAAATCAACATACTTTGGCTCGATCCAATCCTATAGGATTGAATTCTTTTAAGAATCAAATTTGAGGTGGAGCGGGTGGATTGTGTGAAAGAGGTGGTTAGGATTAGGACAGAGTCAAATTTAAAGTGGACCCACACTAACTCGCTCTAGGATAATTACAATAATATCTTTATATATAATACGTTTTTAGGGTTTTATATATTTTCTCATTTTTTGCCGTTCTTTCTTTTTTCCTGTATGCCGCCGTTTCTTTATTCTTTTCTTTTACATTTTTTTCTTTTCACAGACTAATAAGTTTCAAACATGGTGCATTAGATGTTGCATAAACCAGATTCATCCTTCATTATCGATGATGAATCTTTCAAATTAAAAATCATAGTCAAATTATTAAAAATCCTCGACTTAGATTTCTTTTTTTTTACCAAATTGATTTTTCAGTTTGGATCTAAAATCTTTAGCTTTAAATCATTTGTAATTATTCAGCTTTGATTCTTCTAATTTAGTATTATATTTAGATTTGGTAGTAAATTTTATAAGATCTTTTAGTTTGGTATTGATTAAGATTTGATCGGGAACAAATTCGTTCAGTCCGATTGAATTAAGAACATGTATAAATATTCAATTTGAAAGTAAATTAAAGAGGGATAGAACACCATAAGTACCAAAAACAATAACAAGAGAAATATAAAACATTTCTATCATTTATTCATCATAACTCCAACAGATATCTTAAACTGCAACAGATGATTAATATATTTAAAGAAACTCATCAGCCTAACAAGGATAGTAGAGATTGGTACTCTATGTATCATCGGCTGTCTTGCTTGTGCTTGTTCATCATTTTGAGACTGATGACGCATTGGATTGTTGGTGGGAGCTCCTTGAGGGTTTGGCATTAGGGTTCTTTCTCCCCATTTTGAAATGGAAAAATAAGAGAATACCAAACCCTAACTTTACTCTCATCCCCACCCTCTCAATATATGGAAATTTTCAAAACTGATTGCCTCATCCCTTCGTGTAGTTGTGAGCCACGTAGTTGCCATCCCTGGCTGACTTAGGTAAGGATTGCTTTTTTTTAAAAAAATTTGATGATAATGATTAAATTTTATTAAATAAAAACTTATTATTTTATGCTAATTATGAAATATTTGAGTATTATTGTTTGGATAAAAATGTAAAATAAATAAAATTTAATATATTTCTGCAAATTACTATTATTTTACAACTTTTAAATATATAAACATATTCAATTTTAATTATCTTATATATAAAATATGCATTTCATATATTGATATGAACAATACTGTTTTATTAAAGCAATTTATCAAATTAAAATAACTACATTAATATGAAATGATGAAAAGTATGACGAACTTCAATAATCTCTCGCTAAGTTTTCAGAGTGAAGCTTTTAAAACCATTATTTATGTCTTTGTAACCCCTCAAACCAATTTCATTAGTTCCAACTAAATTTAGATCTAGGTTATATCAATGATCATTAGAATGATTTGGTTCAGTTTACTATTTTATTACATTCAATTCTTTAGTCATTATACAATTCAAGTCCCTAAAATGAACATGGAAATTAAACACACTAAAAATGGATCATGCATACTTAGGTAAGGAACAACATGGTCAATATAATCAAAGTAGCTGTGTACCAAATATATATATATATATATATATATATATATATATATATATATATATATATATATATATATATATAATCAAAGTAGCTTTTCCAAACCAAAGCTTATAACTTTTATGGTGTCGGGTCGACCTAGAGCCAACGAATCTAACATTGTTGAGATCATAATATTTGTATAGGAGGAGACCCTATCAAATCATTTTTCAACTCAATTGTTTTATCCATTGAGTCCAAGCCAAATATCCAATTTTGTGCATCTTGGTCCAAGTCCATTCTAGTGTCCACATTGGTTAGGTCAATTATGAGTTATGTGTGGGTGGGTTGCATCATTTGAGTCGTAGGTTTGGGAGTTTACTTATATAGGACTCTGCAATGGCCTAAGAACAATCAAGGGATCCGATCCAACCCCGAAAATCCTTACTTTCAACTTTCTTCTTCAGAGATGCAATTTCTTTTCTTTTTACCACCCAAAGCTCCCTTTGTATTGATTGGTGAAGAGAGTGGGGTTTGTCTTGATTTCATCGATTATGCAGTTACCCATATGTCGAAACTTGTTGCTACTCAAGAATTCATTGGTTCCAACTTTGGCACCTTCAAAACCAACCACTACAGTTGCTGCTGCCCTCGTTTCTTCGTTTCATTCTACGCCTGTTACATGTGAAAAATGGAAGAGCAAATGGAATTTTGTCAGTTCACTTTTATTTCCTTTTTCTGCGGTTTATACATACATATATTCTCATTTGCTTGGTGCTGTCTGTGGGTGAGTTTGAATTTCTATTTTTAATTAAATAGCTTTGTATAGGGTTTTTGAAATTTCAAGTTCTTGAATAGCTTTAATTTGGGCCATTCCTTCAATAAAATAACGTCCTGTTCTCTGAATGCTAATGTAAACTGATGCTGTTAGTTTCTGCAATTTTCAACCTCTTTCCCCATATTGTCTGTTCCTGATTCTGATCTAAGTAAGTCATCTTCTATGTGAATAAGTATTTATCCCTTTTTCCACACTCTGGAACACCATCAATTGCAATATATTTTGTTAGGAAGTCGGATGAATTGTGTATGCCTTGCATTGATGAGCAAGCTTAACAGTTAAACCTATTTTTGCAGGATGAAAGAAGTAAACAACAAACAACTAAGGTATGCAGTTTTTGGGGCGTCTATTTTGTGTAATTATGGGCATGCATCTTTTAATTATCTTGTTCCTAGTATATCATATACGGAATTACGGATGTCTTTAGATTGGTAGTCGTTTCAAAACTTTTGGTAGACTAAATACCATGTCAATTCTGTATGCTCCAGCTATACCATCCATTTCTAGATATTTTCTTCAACCTCGATTGCCGAAACAGTTATCATATACTTGTACCGGCAAACATTCCTAGCAATCTTTAATGCAAATAAAAACTTAGTATTCTCAGGAAAGCAAATCCCATGATTTATTTGAATATTCATGTTGATCATATGCTGGACCTCGTCTTCTAATGGCTCAAGATTTTGCTATTTGTTAATTTCACAGTACCTAAGTAGCTTTTTATGAACTCTCTTGTTGTCTTGTGGCAGTTTCCTTTCCTACTTTGTTTGTTCTTCTTCTTTTTTCTTTTTTTTTTTTGAAAAAAAGAAGAAGATAGAAGCTCTCTGATATTTCAAACATTATTGCAGAACTACATAAGATATCCTGTACATCAAAAGCGTGCTGACACAAAGACATCTCTAAAACTTCTTTTACACAATAGCGGTTGCTCAAAGGTTTCATTCCAGGTAAACATTTCTGTACTCCTGTTTGATTTAGAACCCTGATCTTATTCAAGATTTGAACTTCAGTCTCCCCGATGTATTGTTTATATTATAGTTATTACTGTGTAGTTAGAATGTGATAAAATTTATTGTTGGCTTTTTTTTAATGTGGTTTTGTTTAGAGTTGTCAAAACTTACCCTAACCTGTAGAACCTGCCCAGTTGCTGGAATCTGAAGTTGACCTAACTTGATTTGACCAAAAAACCCAAAATTGAAATGATTTGAACCTAAAATAGCCTGATTCAAAGATGATTCTGACCTGAATGAACCAAAACCGTAACCTGCATTAAACTGATTTTACTTTAAAATTAAACAATTTGAACCCCATATGACCTAAGCCTGAACTGAGTGGAACTCGATTTTCTTCCCAAACTGAAGTTACCTGACTCAAACCCAAACCAAATTGCCCGTTTAACACCTATAGTTTTATTCCAATTTTATTTTCTTATTCTAATATATTAAGGAGATTTTCAAATATTTATGAAATAATGGACCAATGATCCGGTTGCAAAGATCCAATTTATATCGTGTTGTCCAAGTTTAATTTTGGTTATACTGAAATTATTAGAACTCTTTAGGTGTCCTGTAATCAAATGAACTATGAGTTGACCAAATTGTAATTGTTTTGACATATGGGAGAGTTGGATAGGACTACGTGTCAGACATTGCTATGGTCAATCTCTTATATTTTGAGGGTCATGTCTCTATACTTATTATGGTTTCTCTGGTAGGTAGTGTGTATCGTGTTCATGTCGACAACCTTTTTTTGTTTTCAAAATTGCAGGATATCGATAAAGAGATAACTGAATTGAAAATGTTGGTAAGTACGCGAGGAAGGGTGGTGGCTACGGAGTTTTTAAAGCAGTTTCTTTAACCGATTCGATATTAGTATTAGTATCATATCTGAATGAATATGGGGTTCATTGCCCACAATTGTGATCCCCTGTAGATCAGTAGCCACTGATAGGTATACTTGATCAAACGAAGACAATTGTGATCCCTGAGCTTCATGCTATTTCAGTGGGCTTCCTATCAAAATCTGACTTTCTTTCTCATTGGGCTTAGCTTTTCTTTTTCCTAACCTTTTTAAGGGTAAACTACACCATTCATCACTGAATTTTATTACCTCTCCTATTTTACTAATTGTATTTTTAATCTTTTCAATTTACTCACTGAACTTTCGAATTGCTCTTTTTAGTCACTCTGAATTATTTTATTAAATTATTTCAAGCTAATTCAAAGGGAGTTTTCCCTTACATTGTTTTATATTATCTTATTTACAAATATCAGATATTTTACAGTTATCGGACACAGATTAATAAATGATTCTATGATGATACATATAAGCTCATTGTATATTGCATTGAGAGTCATAGGTACATTTAGCATGCCATTTAGTGAGTATTTTTCAGTTATCACTTATCAGTTATCAATTCAGCTTTGGTATATTCATGTACAAATGTTCAGCACCGTTGGTGCTCAAGTTATGATTGCACTAAAGTGCATCATATCACATTTTCAATTATGATTCGGCATCGTGTTGTGCCTAGTACGCACCTTAAACTAACGTACCTTATATTTCTCTTACATATACATTGTGCTATAATAGTAAGTGTGAAAGTTGTGACAATATATAAAATAAAAGAACATAAAATAGAAAAGAAAATTAGAAAATAGGTTCGAATGAAAAAAAAAAAAGTTATTTATGATATTTGATGATGAACAAGAAGATTTGAGCGTTCAAATTGAAGGTATAAGTATGGATTCATTCATTCCCATATCAAGAAACCATTCAATGGTGAGGAGCTTTGATTTGAGGACAAATTGCCTTAAAGAATGGGGATGATGTGATCTAGCCTAGCACCAATTTTCTCCATTGCTTGCTCACATCATTGAAGATCTTCCAAGCTAATTTAAAGGGAGTTCTTCCTTACTTTATTTTATATTATCTTATTTATTCATCATATGCTATCATGAGCATATATTTGATGATTAAAGAGAAAAATGTTTCAAAAACAGCTTTCAGAACCTGACAAGGTCACTATGAGTATGTAGTGATGTCATATGGACTGACTAATACCTCTGCATCATTCATAGATTTGATGAATCACGTGTTTCAATATTATTTGGATAATTTTGTGGAAATATTTAGTTTATTCTAAGGCCAAAAAGGAACACAACACACATTTCCGCATTGTACTTTAGAAAGTGTAGAATAAAAAGTTATATGCTAAGTCATCAATATGTGAACTCTGGTTGTCGTAAGTTGCTTTTCTTGACCATGTGATTCCAGTAGAAAGAATCGGAGTAGATTTTTTTTAAAAAAATTACAAATTATAGTAGATTGAAAAGCTTTGAAAATAATTCGAAGTTACTGAAAAATGACAAAAAAAACTTCTATACACTCTAAAAAAATAAAGAATGTGTAGCAGTAATCAATTTATTAGTTGAGTTCCCAATTCTAACTCTAATAATTTCATTTACATCTGAATTAAGATTTTTAATTTCTACTTATTAATTCAATATTGGGTTATGTTATTATAAGAATTTGTTGTGTAATTTTTCGAAAAATTTATTCCCGTTCAAATTATTATCCTATGTAAATTCTGTCGGTATTTTTGTTTTTTAATCAGTGACAGTCATTCCATTGAGTTATCTATTTTTTTTAATATTTGGAGAGCGTGAACACCCTTAGAAATACCATTTATTTGTATTTATGACATTACATATGGATTCGTGTTTGCTAACCAAAGTTCTTTATACCCTTTTTTGCTATTTTTTATTCTTTTGGATATTTTAAACCACAAGGTGGAATAAAAACATGTTAATTGGAAAGTTATAAAGAATTATAGTAATACTTAAGTTGAAGTGAAGAAAGATTCTGTGCATTGGATCACAATGCAGATAATTTCCATTTTATTTAATGATGCAACTGGCCAGTGAGAAGCAGGTTCAAAATTTGTCTCAAAATTTGTCTTACCCAAAGGCGATAAATCCTGTTAAACCATATAATTGTCCAGTAATTGCACTACTAAATCAAATGGGCTTTAACATGGATTATCGTGACAATTCATGGATAAAACCACTTTCATATTAATATGCAGGAGTTACGGATTTTAAATGGTCTTTCCACTCCCTAGGCTAATTATTTTATTAGGATAAAACCAAGTTTAAATTATTTTCTTTGGAGGAGCCAATATTGATAACTGATCTTGTAACATCCCAAAAGTCGGGTCAGTGATCAAAATAGAATTTTTGAAAACTTAGTGGCCAATCTTAGAAAAGATTGAAAGTTTAGGGATTTAATTGGAAAATTCTGATGTTAGATTTAATAATAATGTTTTAAAGTAATAAGGGTATTATGGTCATTTTTCAAGAAAAAAAAATTATTTCCCTTTATAAATGGTAATAAGCACGTGGGAAAGGGAGAATTTCTCCATAGCCTTCTTCAGTTTCTTCTTCTTCTACACTGTGAGCTCATTTCTAAAGGTGAGAATTCTTTCAGTTGGTTAATTCTTATAAGTTTTGAATTAGTTTTATTCTTGGGATGTTAAGAAAGATTAAGGAAAGCTTTAGGTGGCTTAAAACTCAAAGATTAACAAGTTATGAGAAATTGAGTAAATAGAGTTTTTCAAGAGAAAATTTGAATAAGAAGGTTTAAATGAATTTGGATGTTGAATTTGACTTGTCATATATGAGAATAAGAAGTTATAAGAGTTAGAATTAAGTTTGGATAACATGGAAAATGTGGTAAGATTCTTAGCTTTAATAATTTAAATGAGATTTGGGAGATTATAAGTTGTTAGAATGATAGAAGTAAGTTAAAATGGTTGTTGTAAGTTTAAGGGTATGAAAGGAGTTATATATGATGGAATTAAGTGAAGTATTGGTAATTTTCGGGTGAAAACTGCTTGTTCTGGGCAGGGTGTATCGGTACACTATGAATAGGTACCGATGCACTAAGACCAAATTTTGAAGAATCGTTACATAGTGCATCGATACATTCAGGGGTGTATCGATACCCGTACATCTATACACATTGGCAGGCATCGATGCATGGAAATTTCAAACTTAATTTGTGTACCGATACACCCGTAGTGCATCGATACCCCCTAAAGGAAAAAGTAAATTTTGGTTCATTAATTAGCTTAAGCTATTAGTATCGAATTATGAGGTTTAGACATATGATAATTATCTTGAAAATTATATTTATGTAGATGCTAATCCTAAACAAGTTCCGAAACATTTAGCAAGTAAGATCGATGGAGGGAAATATAAGAGATCGATATTGACTAGTGAGGCCAGATGAGTGCATATTAGTGATATTTAATGTTTATTGGAAATTGAACTTGCGATAAGTCTATTTCCTAGAGTAATATGCATGAAATCATGAACATGAGCATAGTTTGATATGATTATATGTGCTATATGTTGATATGCTTTGTATACGATACATTATTTATGTAAAATATTATTATGTGATAATGGAAGATCATATAATAAGATATGTAAAGATATGCTTGTAAGAAACAAGCCATGTAGGATAATTAAGCCAAGGTTTATTGTGATACATAAGAATGACATATAAACTGCATATAAGTGATAAATCATGGAGATATGTGACTATGAGAATATTTAAGAGAACAAAATATAAATAAGAAGATAATAAATTAAGAGACTCTATGAAAATGGTATATAAATTAGGGGATATGAAGATAACGATGAAACAAACTTATAGGATAAGCACTATAGGAAAGAGTGATATACTTAAAAAGGAAACTATGATATAGGAGGTATAAAACGAAGAACAATAAAACCCTATGAGAAGGTTATGAGAGTTATGTGGAACAAAATTAAATGGATATAATAAACTCGTATTTAAATAATGTGAGATATGTGATAAGAGTTATATGTTATTGTACAGGTCAGTATAATAAACCATGTAAGCTGGTACAAAAGGAAAACGAGATAAAGATAAATAGCTTTACCTATAGGATTTATATAAGATTGTATGTCGGTATGATAACATGAAAAAGTGAACCAAGTTCTATGATATTGATCTATGTGAGTATAAAAGTACAAACCATAATTTATATAATATGAATAAGTTATTATATGTACATGATGTCTATTATGAGACGTGATATATGTGATTACAGGAGAAATGATATTGACTATATGAGTATATGTATATGTGAATGATATGAAAATGAATTACGTGATTATGTGTGATCTTATGAAAATGTGACAATAAGCTACGTAAAAGAACTATGAGATTATGTGTATATGTTAATGTGTGATAACATAAATATTAATGCCCATATTATGTGTCACGAAAGCTAGAGGTATAGTTGGCATGCCAAGAGTCGAGGGTTACCTATGTCTTTCGAGACATATGGATAGTTTACCTATGTCCTTCAGGACATATGGACAGGATTACATATGTCCTTCGGGACATATGGACAGTTACCTATGTTCTTCGGAACATATGGATAGGTCATTCAGGACACAAATTTCATATGCCACTTAGTGGATTTTATATGAGCCCTTCAAGACATATGGACAGGATTACATATGTCCTTCGGGACATATGGACAGTTACCTATGTTCTTCGGAACATATGGTTAGGTCATTCAGGACACATATTTCATATGCCACTTAGTGGATTTTATATGAGCTGTGGTGACAGCATATGTTGCACAACATCATAGTACTCGCATATCTTTAGTTCCACATGTGCACATGGGCTAACGAGATAATAGAAATAAACTTAGTATGATTATTATATGCGATTGAGCATTTGGATATGAGTATACGGGGTTGCATTTATTACACATGATATAGTTTCTATGTGAAATATGTTTGTATGATATACTGAATATAAGATAACATAATAAACTTATATGATCTGTTATAAGTAATTACAAGAGAAATGTAGTGAACTCTATAGGTATATGTATAGAAATAATGAGGTGGTAAACATACTACATATGACGTATAGATCTTTGTGCTATGAATTATATTACATGATTTATATGATGATGAATGTATGATATCACATGGTGTGTATGAATATGATGGACAAGACCATGTGATTAAAGGAATGAATGAAAATCAATATTGATCACAATAAAGATAGTAATAATGATAAGGATATTATGTATTTATATGTGTGCAAGTGTTATATGAAGTATTATCTGAATCTGTATGATAGTAGTAACTTTTCAAACATTGTGTTGTGTCACAATATATGTATATATGCATGTGTGAATTAGTTGTAGTTTATATTGGGTTTTTTATATGCCTCATTAAGTCCACGACTTAGCGTGTGATTGTTTCACATGCAGGTTTTGAAGAGTTTATGGATCGATGGGAAGCAAGACATGTTAGTTCTCCTTATCGAAGGTCAGATCAGAAGAGAGATGAATAATATGTATTTTAGTATATAAAAATCTAGTTGGCATGTATTTAAAAGAATAAACTGTATAAGCTCTGAACAGTTTTGTAAACATTTTAAATAATTATATATAAACCATTTAGTATATGTTTAAATTAAGTTTGAATATTTCTATATTTGAAATAAGAAAATGGTTTAAAAAGTCAATGTGACACCTCAGACTCGGATCCAGGTCGGATACGGGTTGGGGGTGTTATATTTAATGGTATCAGAGCTAAGGTTTAGCCGATTCTTGGCTTAAACCGAAGGTAAAAGAGTTTTAAAAATGTGTACATGCCAACTCAAAGTGAAAATTTCTGATATGATAGTGTAAGGAGTATGTTGTCTTACTAATAGAATAAGATTACTATGAGATAATTAAGAAAATAGAATGGCTAAAGTGAATCGAGAGGTGATAAACCTGATGGTGATAATAATTCGCCTGCCTTGGCCAGGAAGGATGAAGAGCGGACACTTCAGGAAGTGCCTTGTAAGAATAAAGGTTTATTTCAAAAAGTTGAAATCATATCAGAATATTGATATAAGAACTTCATTGTTTTGAATCGAAAAAGTGATATAGAGTATTTTGTTATTTCGTGGATAAGATAGAATATGGTGAACAAGTGTTACCATAAGAAAGTTAAAAGATCAAAGGATGTGGTTAGATTTGTAGAAGAGCTCAAGATGCATCAGTGACAAGTTTATAAGATCAATGAAACCAGATTTATAAATTTGCAACAAAGGGATAGTACGGTATATAAGCAAGAGTGTGGATATGATAAGGGTTTGTATTTTAGATAAAAAGAGTTAGCGTGGGCTAACAAGATTATTGGATAAAATGTATTGGAGTTATAAGAATTTATTTGAATCATAGTAATGTGGTATAGTGAATGAAGTGAGGATTTGTATGTTTGAGTAAAACTAAGGATTGATAAGAAGAGTTTAAGAATGGATATATCAGTGATCAATTTATAAGACAAATGAAGTCAGAATGTTAAATTTGAACAACAGGAACTATATGGTGTATGAGAACAAATGAGGATTTGATAAGTTAAGTAAACTATTATTGGGATAATTCCGATTAAAAAGGATGTATATGATTGATTGATCAGGGTTTATGCCCTAGATTAAAAAGTTGTTACTGATCAACTGTAATAGTACGAATAATAGAGTTATAAGATGTGAAGAAGAGATGAAGTTAAATTAATCAAGTATAATGTGGATCTGAATGTGGTTGTGTATTCTGATTATATAAATATGATGTAGGCAAGGAGATAAGTATTTATATGTGCAAAAAGGAGCTTTAAAGAAATAAATACAAGTATAAGAGATGGTAAAGAATGAGATTTTGTGTAAATGAAGTCGATTATCAGAGTTATGAAGATATGATAAAGATCGGTAACCAGGGATAAGTATAAGCGATATGAAAATAGTATGAGAGCTTGAAGAAAGATGTATAATCAAATGAGAGAAAAGAAAGAAATGAATTGGGTTCTTTGAAAGTTGAAGCAAATCATTGATTATAATTTGCGAATGGATAAGGTAGAGAAAACAACAAGAGAACATTAAAAGATATGTTCTTATCGGTATGTGTGCAATGAAAATTTGAGGATGAATTTTCTTAAAAGGAGGGGAGAATTGTAACATCCCAAAAGTCAGGTCAGTGACCAAAATAGAATTTTTGAAAACTTAGTGACAAATCTCATAAAAGATTGAAAGTTAATGGATTTAATTGGAAAATTTTGATGTTGGATTTAATAATAAAGTTTGAAAGTAATAAGAATACTATTGGTCATTTTTCAAGAAAGATTTTTATTTCCCTTTATAAAGGGTAATAAGCACGTGGGAAAGGGAGAATTTCTCCAGAGCGTTTTTCAGTTTCTTCTTCCTCTCCACCGTGAGCTCATGTAACACTCCAATTTAGGGGCTAAAATTAAGAATTATAAAGTGGTGAATTTAATTTGGTATTTTGAAAGAAACAGTGGATTAAATTGTAAGATTTTAAAGTTGGCAGACCGTTTTAAGAAGTACAGGAAATTCAGTGGCTAAACCCATGATTTAACCATTTTTTATATATGTTGAAATATAATCCCCCACCCGTGCTCATTTCTGGAAATTTTTCCAGTTTCCCTCTCCCGTCAACCCCTCTTTGAACTCCGATCTACTCGCCGTCTGACCTCCGATCGACGAGCCGAAACCACCATCGTATTTGTTGTCGAGCGAGGAACAAAACCCTTCAAACCTTACGTCGTGAATCATCTCCGCTCGTCGTTAATTTCAGTCGGAAGTATCGTCGGTAATAACTCGGTTTTAGTTGGTTTTTCATCGATTCACGACGATCTGATGATCCGTTTACAACACCTCCCGCACCATTGTGTTCCTTGTGCCGTTCCGAGTCCACCAGTGTTCTCCTTTTTCTCCGGCAGCGGCAGCGCGTGTGGAGGTGAAGCGGTCAAAGTTTCCGACGTTTCAAAATCGAGCTCTCCGCCGTTCAAAATTGTGAACCGAGCTTTGTAAGTATCTCGAAATCGCTCAAAATAATTTTTAGAAATTTTTCTGTGAATTTTACGCTACCGGAACAGTGCCCACGCGCCCCCACGCGCCGCCACTGCGAGTGGGGATAGTCCAAATGACCGGTTTGACCGGTTTTAGTGAATAGTTGACCGGTTTGACCGGTCATAACCCGACCCGACCCGACTCGTTTACCCGACCCGTTGACCCGACCCGACCCGTTGACCCGACCCGTTGACCGATAACCCGTTGACCGGCGTTGACCAAAGTTGACCAAAACTTTGACCGGCTTTGACCGGGCATTAAACGACCTTTGACTTCGACCAAGTATACCTATCCTGACATTTTTCGACGTTCCAAATCTGATTCCGCTGTCCGTTTTTCGAAATTCGAACCCGAAGGCCTCGAAATTACCGGTCAAACCCGTTGACTTTGATTTTGACCAAAAATTCCAAATTTCCGAAAAGTCATATTTTATGCTTTCGACGTCCTGAATCCGAATCCGAAGTCTGTTTCACCAAATTCGAACCCGGTAAGCCTTCTTTCACTGATTTATCACTGATTCGATCCGTTTATCGTAATTAAGCTCCTTTTCTGATATAATTTCTGTTTATATGGATCCGAGGAAATATTGGAAGTTGAATTTAAGATCAAAGGTGTTCGAATGGAATTTTTATGGTCGATCAGTATTGCACGGAAATCGAGGTAATACTTTACTACCTCTTTATGCTTTATGGAACATGTGAATATTGGTAAATGCATGATTAAGATAATGTTGGTCTCATTTGTGTAGTTAATTAGTTTCTACACTCGATCTGAATACGGTAAAAGGGTTCAGTACTTGATTATGGTTCAGATGATTTCTATAAGAAATTGAGGGATTGTTAGAATTAAATTACAAGTTCTGTGCTTAGTGATAAAGAAATCAACATGGGTTTGTAACTTATAGTTTATTTCATCAAAGGTTAAATGTTAAAGGTACTTGGATGGGAAATTATGATAATACTCCGGTAGGGTAAAATTACGAAAATACCCTTAAGTTGGAAAATGACAAGAATTGTCTCTGGAAGTGGATTAATAAATCTGAAAAGAATTATTGATCTACTAAAACTGTTGATGTACATAAGAAATGTTAGTTTTACTTGGAAATTATGGATAACCAGTTTTTAACCCCAAGAAGGTTTATGCTAGATACTAGAAGTCTTTTTAGGAATCATTTCAAGATCAAAGAATGTTCGAGGAAGCAATTAATCATAGGATCTCTATATTATATTATTTTTTAAGAGCTAATATCGAAATTATCTGGTTAAGAAATTACGAAAATGCCCTTGAGAGATAAAATAGTCTGAATTGACCCTGAATGAGAAAGTACTTTGAGGATTTGTACTTAACTCGATTAAGTACGAATTTAATTGTTAAGATCCTATCTTTGTACAGAAAAATTGATGATATTCCGTTTGTAAAATCTGAGAAGACACTTGACCCGAAAATATTCGAATAATGAGTAAATACTTGAAGAGTAATTTATCGGGGGTATTCTGCTGTTAGAATTGTTCGAAAGGACTGAAGTAAATGATAATATTGAATTAAATAATAAGATCGGATGGCAGAAAAAGATTAAAATACCGTAGATCTGTAAATTGACCAAAATACCCTTGTAATGGAAATGACCCAAGAATATCACCAAGCTTAGGAATGATTGGATATCCTCGAGCTCTGAAATGAATGGAATAAAACTGAACACCAAAATTACCAAAATACCCTCATGACCTATACCAAGTAAATGCCTTGGATTAATTATGGAATCCAAATAAACATAGGTATTGGCATACCTTTAAAAGTAATGGAAAACAACTTAAGTGAGTAGATCAACCCTAAATCTATGTCAATACCTGAATGGCATAGATATTACTGGAATACGTGTTCGTCTTCTTAAGTTTGGCTCGATGATAAATTTTGGAAGTATTCAGCTCAGCCCAACTCTAGATTGTATTCAGTACTAAGAATTGGACGTTTGTTCGACAATCAACCACGAAGACCAAATTGAATGGAATGGAAGTACAACATGTATCTGAAATTCAGGAACGTTTGAATTACTCTGGAAAATCCTGAAGTAACTGGAATGGATTTGATTGCTAAATAAGCTAAGTAACCTCAATGATCGAGGATTAAGTAAGTGAATTGGATAAGTCTGGAAATTCTGATGAGTTTATAAGATGTACTGTCCTTATGGAACATGAACTACAAATCAAGCACGTCAGTATTTCATGATATCGTGGAAGCTTGGAAATGAAATAAAGATCATTGGAAGATCTATTCAGCGATGATTCTTAAGGTGATCTATGAACAAGAATTTGTGGTATTAAAAAGTAAATACCCTAGAAGGGAAATGAATTGACCAGTGGATATAAATTGTTAAGGTTCTGAATCTTCGTTATCAAGTTGTTCGATTATCCGATCAATTGACATGGATGTAAAGGATTCTGAATACCCTTCTAATTACGTACAACTTCTGAAAACTATCTGAATAAGATAATATCCTGATAATTCACATTCTGAATAACTGATGATTCTGTCAGTTAATGAACTCTTCCAATAGTGATTCTAAATTCCAACATTCTATCGACATACTGAAGAACTGTGTTTCTCTGCCTGATACAGTACCTCTAAATAATACCTGTAAACTCTAGTGTGTTCCCTAATTACATAAATATTTTATCTGATTTCAAATTTAAATTCTGTTATGATACCTGACCTGGATTCTGATATGATATTGACATGGATTCTGATCTGATACATGACCTGGATTCTGATATGATACTCGACTTGAATTATGTTTTGATTTTTGATATATCCGTTTACGGACGGAACATGTTTTATTGGGGGGTATTGTTGGAGGAAGATTACTTGGAGGTTCCTCGGCTGTGTGCTCAGGGCCTTACTGTTTGTGACGGGGTTGTATGGTTCTGGGGAACCTATACATTTTGTTCGTGACGGATGTGGGTATATATATATGTGTTTTAAAAAGATCTGAAAAGTTACATGGTTTTTGGGAACACACTAGAAAACCTATTCTGAATTCCTGAACTCAATTATCCGAAATATTTCTCTGAACTGAAAGCTCATTGTCTGTTACCACCTGAATATCAGTAGGATCTCTGCTCAGCATAAAAATCTGTAAATGTTCAGAAACAATAAGGAAATATATATTTATCTATATCTGCACGTTCATCAGCATCATCTGGTAGTTCTGTATTACTGAGCTTTCCAAAGCTCACTCTATTACTCACCTTTTCAGGTTAAAAGAATTGTACCAGTGCATCTATCAACTTCAGTAAGGGAGTTCTTCCGGCGTTGTTGCAGAGTATGGTACATGTGATTAGGGGGCATGTAATTGTATTTTGATTTACATACGTGTTTGGAAATATGTTTTATTTTTAAATAGTGAAAAATGATTTTATAAGTTTACATGTTCTGATAAAAAGTTTTAAATTTTCCACTATTTTTACAGTGGGTCGCTCTGGTGGCCCTAATGTGACACCCTGGATCGGATCGGGCTACCCTTATCGGTCTGTGGGGTTACAGCTCATTTCTAAAGGTGAGAATTCTTTCAGTTGGTTAATTCTTATAAGTTTTGAATTAGTTTTATTCTTGGGATGTTAAGAAAGATTAAGGAAAACTTTAGGTGGCTTAAAACTCAAAGATTAACAAGTTATAAGAAATTGAGTAAAAGAGTTTTCAAGAGAAAATTTGAATAAGAAGGTTTAAATGAATTTGGATGTTGAATTTGACTTGTCATATACGAGAATAAGAAGTTATAAGAGTTAGAATTGAGTTTGGATAACATGGAAAATATGGTAAGATTCTTAGCTTTAATAATTTAAATGAGATTTGGGATATTATAAGTTGTTAGAATGAAAGTATGTTAAAATGGTCGTTGTAAGTTTAAGGGTATGAAAGGAGTTATATATGATGGAATTAAGTGAAGTATTGGTAATTTTCTGGTGAAAACTGCCTATTCTGGGTAGGGTGTATCGGTACACTATGAATAGGTACTGATGCACTAAGACCAAATTTTGAAGAACCGTTACATAGTGCATTGATACATTCAGGGGTGTATCGATACCCTGCATCGATACACACTGGTAGGCATCGATGCATGGAAATTTCGAACCTAATTTGTGTACCGATACACCCATAGTGCATCGATACCCCCTTAAGGAAAATGTAAATTTTGGTTCATTAATTAGCTTAAGCTATTAGTATCGATTTATGAGGGTTAGGCATCTAATAATTGTCTTGAAAATTATATTCATGTAGATGCTAAGCCTAAACAAGTTCCAGAACATTTAGCAAGTAAGATCGATTGAGGGAAAGATAAGAGATCAGTATTTACTAGTGAGGCCATGTGAGTGCATATTAGTGATATGTAATGTTTACTGAAATTGGACTTGCGATAAGTCTATTTCCTAGAGTAATATTCATGAAATCATGAACATGAGCATAGTTTGATATGATTATATATGTTATATGTTGATATGATTTGTATACGATACATGATTTATGTAAAATATTATTATGTTATAATGGAAGATCTTATAATAATATATGTAAAGATATGCTTGTAAGAAACAAGGCATGTAGGTATATGTTATTGATAGGAAAATCGAGCCAAGGTTTATTGTGATACATAAGAATGACATGTAAACTGCATATAAGTGATAAATCGTGGAGATATGTGACTATGAGAATATTTAAGAGAACAAAATATAAATCAGAAGATAATAAATTAAGAAACTCTATGAAAATGGTATATAAATTAGGGGATATGAACATAACGATGATACAAACTTATAGGATAAACATTATAGGAAATAGTGATATACTTAAAAAGGAAACTATGATATAGGAGGTATAAAACGAAGAACTATAAAACCCTATGAGAAGGTTATCGGAGATATAAAACTAAATTAAATGGATATAATAAACTCGTATTTAAATAATGTGAGATAAGTGATAAGAGTTGTATGTTATTGTACATGTCAGTATAATAAACCATGTAAGCTGGTACAAAAGGAAAACGAGATAAAGATAAATAGCTTTACCTATAGGATTTATATAAGATTGTATGCTGGTATGATAACATGAAAAAATGAACCAAGTTCTATGATATTGATCTATGTGAGTATAAAAGTACAAACCATAATTTATATAATATGAATAAGTTATTATATGTACATGATGTATGTTATGAGATGTGATCTATGTGATTACAGGAGAAATGATATTGACTATATGAGTATATGTATATGTGAATGATATGAAAATTAATTACGTGACTATGTGTGATCTTATAAAAATGTGACAATAAGCTACGTGAAAGAACTATGAGATTATGTGTATATGTGAATGTGTGATAACATAAATATTAATGCCTATGTTATGTGTCACGAGAGCTAGAGGTATAGTTGGCATGCCAAGAGTCGAGGGTTACCTATGTCTTTCGAGACATATGGATAGTTTACCTATGTCCTTTAGGGCATATGGACAGGATTACCTATGTCCTTTAGGGCATATAGACAGGATTACCTATTTCCTTCGGGACATATGGACAGTTACCTATGTTCTTCGGAACATATGGATAGGTCATTCGGGACACAGATTTCATATGCCACTTAGTTGATTTTATACGAGCTGTGGTGACAACATATGTGTGCACAACCTCATAGTACTCGTATATCTTTAGTTCTCACATGTGCACATGAGCTAACAAAGAGATAATAGAAATAAACTTAATATGATTATTATATGCGATTGAGCATTTGGATATGAGTATATGGGTTGCATTTATTACACATGATATAGTTTCTATGTGAAATATGTTTGTATGATATTCTGAATATAAGAGAACATAATAAACTTATATGATATGTTATAAGTAATTACAAGAGAAATGTAGTGAACTCTATAGGTATATGTATAGAAAGACGGGGGTTGCAGTTGTTTCTGTGATGGGTGATGTAAGTTGAATTTTTTAAAATCCAATGGACTTAATAAGCATATAAAGCTTGAATTTTATTTATTTACCAAGAAACCATTTGACTCAAATGTACGTAAAGTCAGAATGTTATTTATTTACCTAGAAACCATTTGACTCAAATGTATGTAAAACCTTGTATCTTCTGTGTTACAGTGTACCAAATAGTTGAGCTTACACTTTTCATTAGTACCTGAAATTATAATATAAGTTTTGCCTGAGTCTTTAATCCGGATGAAGTTCCATCATGGAAATTTGATGGGACAAAAGGTCAGGGTTCAGATGGTTCTGATAAGAAGTGGCGGTCAAGGATTTCTGGACGACATGCTCAGAAATCTAACCATAAAAAAGTTAAAAGTGAGCTTCCTCCTTTGATTGTTTCTTAAAATGAAACTTGAAAAAAAAATGTCTCATTTATGCACTTTTTTGTGTGGCAGAACTGGCTGCATTTGAAAAATTTATTGTCTTTTCTGTTACATGGCTTAGGAAAGTTAAAAAGAGAGTTTCTCGGACGAATTTCATCATCCCGAGTGAATCTTCCAAGCTAAATTTGGGAACAAATGGTATACTTGGTCTTCTGGGGGAGGTAATTCTTTCAAGAATCTGGATTTGAGTGGAGAGAAAAATCAGGCTGGACAAATCAAAGAACGAGAGGGTTGGAGGGTGCTAGTGATTCCGAGTCTTACGAGGATGAGTCATATTCCGTAGGATCATGTCTGATAGAGAAATCCTTGGTTTGCCTCGAACAGGCCCCTTAAAGATTGAAGATGTTAAGAATGCGTAAGAACTCGATATTTGAGAGGCCCGTCATCTTGAAGATTGGACATTATGTATTTAAGTTCTCCACTTACTCCAATTCTCTTTTCTGCGTGCATTCTAAAATTCATTAAAATTGTCATTGCAGCTTCCGCATATCAGCTTTGAAGTGGCATCCTGATAAGCATCAAGGTCCTTTGTAGATAGGTTAGAATTTCCAAAAAAGAAGAAACTATTGGCTGCTCATCCAATTCCAAACAAATTTTTTATTGATTTTAATTCATGGTTTATCATATATTTTTGGTCTGTCATTGTGTGTGATTTTAAGTGGAGGTGTATGCAGGAGATGGGTGAAGAGAAATTTAAGCAGTGTGTGGATTAGGGATGTTAAATCATGTAGTCGTTAAGGTTTCAATCGGATCCTGTTAGGTCGGGTAAAATCGTATACAAGTCAAGTTAGGTAAATTTGATGCTTCGACTCGGATCAGGTCGGGTCCAGGTCAAATTAGGTCGGGTCATTTTCAGGTTGATTTAAAACCAAGTTCAGGTCGAGTTACTTTCAGTTCGGATCGATGTCAGTTTATGTCAAAACAGTTCAGGTCTGGAGCAGTTAAAGACCAGGTGAATTAAGGTTCGGGTGGACTTCAGACGGATCTCGTTCAGATTAGGTCACATCATTGGTAGATTAAATTCAGGTTGGATCTTTATCCGATAAGGATTGAGTTCAAATCGGGCCAATTTTTATTTTTGGATTAATTATTTTCTTCTTTCGCGAACGTTGAATTGCAATTTGTAAATGTATATGATTTAGAGTAAATTACTAAGAATATAAATAACCATGGATCAATTTTATGAAAAAAATAAAATTAAGTACTAAATTGAACAAATATGAAATTACAAGTAAAAATATAAATAAATTAAACAACAACCATTGATGAGGGACTGAATCAAAATGATTTTAAAATATGAGGTTGAAATTAATATATAAAATTATTAAATTATACCCATTTAAAAAGTTATGGGACAATTAAAAAATATAAATAAATAATAAGTACGGGTCAATTTCATATGCAAATATAATTTTAAGGACTAAATTGAACAAATATGAAATTATAAATAAACATTTTAATAAATTAAACAACACAGAAGGATCAAATCGAAATAATTGTACCATATAAGGAGAATCTATAAAATAGACTAAATTGCATTCATTTCAAAAGTTGAGAAAAAATTGAAACAATTATAATATATGTTCCAAAGTAATTAGAATGGACCAAATTCATATGCAACTATAAATTTAATGACTAAATTGAATAAATATGAAAATGAACAAATTAAAATTTAAATAAAGTAAATAACACAAAAGAATGAAATTAAAATAATTGTAAAACGTGAAGCAAATCTGAAAAATAGAGTAAATTGCATTCATTTCAAAAGTTAAGAAAAAATTAAAACAATATATATATATATATATATATATATATAAACTATATGGTATATATATATATTAATAAACTATATAGTTAATTAGTATATATAAATTATATAGTATATATAAGTTATATGGTATATAAAAATTATATATTATATAGTTCATTAATATATATAAACTATATATTATATATAAGCTATATGGTATATATAAATTATATATTATATAATTCATTAGTATATATAAACTATATAGTATAAATAAATTGTATATTATATAGTTATTAGTATATATAAACTACATAGTATAAATTAATAATGACCATTTGTAACCCTCTAGACCCAACCTATGTGTTTCGACTAAGTCTAACATATTAGATTAAATATTCTTAAAACTTTTTTCAAAACGTTATTCAACAATTTTATTCCATATTTTAAATAACATCATGAAAACATAATAATTAATAATAAATCCATCAGATAGATATAAAACCTTAAATAACATAGTAAAGTAAAGCATGTCATAAGCAGTAGCAAACCAAAATAAATCACAAAAACAAGTATTTAAAATAATGACACATGTCACCGTAATTGAAGGTAGAGTGAGAGATAAAACATTACAATAAAATGATATGTACTAAATGTGTCGATCCTCCAAGTGCATGGTACGAAGTGGCTATCCAAGAGTATCTGAAATGGGTAAAACAGTTTGAAAAGTGAGCTAGAGCTCAGTGTGTGCCAGTACTGCAATTAAAACATGGTATGTAAAACAATCAAGTAATAATTCAGTAAAATATCATGGAAATATTGATGAAGCTTAAGTTTTAAAACTCGTAGTTTACTCTCCTCCCGTACACAATACGCAGTTCCCTAGAACTGTATCCATAGGGCTTACCTTATACCCATTGGATATAAGGAGCCAACCTAAGAGAGCATCTTGGGGCCTTAGAGCCTACCCAAGAAAGTTCTCGGAGCCTCAGAGCCTACCCAAAGGTAGCCTTATGTCCGTAAGGATTTACTAGCTTAATCAGAGATGAACCTCTATACTCCAGCCTACCCCAAAAAAATGATTCAATAAAACAGTTCACATAATAAGCAGTAATTTCCATGATACGTACTTGGTATAATCATATTTCTAGTGAAAACAAATATTTAAATAACATATATCATTCCACCATAGTCCATAAACCTTTAACCAGTAAATCAGTAAATCAAAATTTTCAGTGAAACTTATTTCAAAGCAGATGAAATAGTCGTGTAGCACGTAGGGAACACACCTCGTAAAATAGGATCAAACAAAAATTCTACTGAGCACTGGCCTCGTCACGCTCTGCTACAGTGCTCGAACCTAATTCATAGCTACTGCCTTACAAGGTCTAGCGGATAGAGAAGAGATGGGTCGAGCGATCAAAAGAGTCTCGTGTACCTTCAAATAATAACAATCAATCAATCTCAAGTCTTAATTTAATTATTCGAAATTAAAACACTTAAGCACATATGTATATTCGGGTTTGACAGTCAATTTGGAGGCTTTCAAGTTTGAATTTGGCAAAACGAATTTCAAAAATTTTGACTTTTTTAGTCAAAGTCAAATGTCAGACCGGTCAAAGTCAATGGTCAGACTAGTAAAAGTCAATGGTCAGACCAGTCAAAGGGTCGGGTCAACTTAAGAACTAATAAAATAAAGAAGTGATTTAACGATTGCAGGAAAGTTTGGTCGAGGCAAAATAAGTATGCAGAATAATAAAATAAAACAAGACAAGTGTTAATTCAAATATAATGCAAACAACCTCACATATTCAGACATATCACAGAGCACTGATGCTACATTTTTGCTTTGACAACATTTATTCTGAGTCTAGAATGAATTATTATGACTTACGAAAACTACCCGACAGGATGACTAGGTATTCTTAGACGGTTGCTATGGCAATACTCCTCAGAGTTAACTACAACCCTTGGTTTGTCAAGCTGTTGTTGTAGCAATACCTCTCAGCGTAAACTATAGGCGTTTTCTATCATACTCTAGCGTCTATCCCTTTTAGTTGATTGAAATTCACTCCTTATCTCTAAGGTAACAAGTTAGAACTTCACCATCCCAGATTTATTCGATTGCTCACGTGGATCTATCTTAATTCTCTCGAATCTAAGAATCACTATCTAGACAAAAGGCTATCTCTCGATGCTCTTATATTGCCAAGACATGTTTTACAAAATCCCCAGGCAATCTCTCAATGCTCTTACAACATAAGGTAAAATATTTAAACGATGAGTAAAACAATCATACGCAAAACAAAATTCTTTATTCATAAACTTAAGAATATTGTTCAGGAAAAACAAAGTTTAACATCAAGTAAGACAGTCATGATGCTATCAAAAATCATCCAAGATTCAACGTTTAATACAACCCTAAATAGATAAAGAGTTAATAACAAAGAAAGAATGACTCCCAAAATTGGGGGCTCTGTCGCGACGATTCTGATCAGCACTACGCCTGCCTTGGTGATCAGGTCTCAAGATTGGTGATCAGTGTCTCTTGAGACCTGATCACTGCTCTGCTAAAGTCTGGCTATGGATGACGCCAAGGAAGGTCGGTAGGTAGACGGTGAAGAAGTATTGCAGTTGCTTGCTCATGCCTTGGATAAAGCTCTTCTCTCTTCTTCCCTGCTTTCTCTTTGGCAGCTACGACTGGTTATTTATAAAGAAAGATCTCCTAGGGCTTTGCATGCTTTTGGAGTTTCCTTAAATAACCGTTATTAAATGTCTAGACTTAAAAGGAAAGGAGGCTATCAAAATAATTAAGGCTTGCTTGTACGTGAAGTAGGTTATACAGCTGGCGTGTGACATAGGCGGTTTCGTCACTCCTGCTTCAGACTTCTTCAGATAAACCTTGCCCAGGCGAGATAAATCTACTCCTCACGTTCTCATCTGTTCCGTTGGCCTTTGCAAATTTACGTTTTCACGGTTGAAATGTTCTTCCTCTGTAGATTTCTTGCACAAACACAGTCCAAACAACCCTTTCTCCTCAGTTGCATAAGTCAGACCAAATAAATCTTGCCAAAGCAAAATTTATCCACCACAAGCTAATATAACCTATATGCAACTAAAATGCTATGCCTACTTTGTTTTGACGAGCAATAACTTAAGTGAAAAGACTGGAAATTGAGTATTTTTATTGAGTTATCACATCCCGAAACTTAAGCAATTGCTTGTCCTCAAGCAATGTACAATAGCTAGAAGAAAATCAAAATTGTCATGCAAGCAGTGTTAAGAAAATCATATAGTTTGAGATTTCAGGCCTCAGTAAAAATTATTTAGCCTCAACATGTTCGACAATTATATCAGTCAAGTCCCTTACCTAGTCATGATTCTTTGCTATAGTGTATGCGTGATTGTAACCAGTCTATGCATAAAGGTAATTAGAAAACTTAAGTAAGCACTTCTGGTTTGTCAAGGCAACAAATTATTTGTCATGCTTAGTTTATACTCCTAGTTATTTATCAACTTTTTATTCTATTTTTTTAGGGGAGTCAGCTCATCACACCTACCGTTCCATACTCTAGGTGAAAGGGAGCATACCTTCCAACCCCAATCTAGTCGGGCAAAGTCATCATGTGACTACTTTTATTCACTCGTATGCCTTGGCTACTCTTAATTTCTTATGGAGTTTTTCTATTTATGACTTTGCACAGAGGAGTGTCCTTTTTTTTATTTTTCAAGTTTTTAAACACTAGAGAGTTTTCACTTCACACTTAAAATATTTTTGAAGTCTCGACAAAAAGAGAGTTCTTTTCCAAAAATATTTACAGATTACCTGAAGCAAAGACATCCTACAATCGTGTTTATGAACTTCAAAGAATCAGACCTAAGGTTGGTTCTCTTCTTTAGAAGTCTTAACAATAATTCTAGCCTAAGCAATCAGATTTTGCATTCATCATCGGGCATCCCTAATTCATTCCTAACAATAATCTTAACCTGCTTATGTCATGACAACCAAAATTTTCAACCAATTATCATCAACTGTTTCTTAACAAAGTATGGCATATTATGGTACAATACCTCCCCCAAACTTGAGGGTTGCATTTTCCTCAATGCATGAAAACTAAAACTACATGATGCTATATGCGGATGTGAGAAAAAAAAACTAAATCTAAAATGGAAACTCACTGTGGTAGGGTGGCTTGACTGGACGCCCTCGTTCGGCGTCATTTGGGAGGAGAGGGACTCTCGGATCCTGAGTCTACTACCGTTGTTGTCGATAGAGATGGCTGAAGTATACGACCTACTATTCTCTTATAGCACTTCTTGTTGGACGAGGTTCGTGATGGAGTTGACTTCTCAGCAGTAGGAGTTGGTTGTGCTGGAAGTGGTGTTGGACTAGGATCTACTACTGGGACCGATATTGCTTGACCGACAGGGGACTGTATAAGATCATGCTCGGGTTGCTTCAATTCTGGAGTAAAAGCTTCATCGGGAAAGAAGTTGGGTGGGCTATCTTGACTGCTCTCGAAGGTAGAAAAGGAGGAGGAGCTGAGGAACTCTTTTGTGTCACCTTGGCCTTCTTCTGGTACGGGTGGGACATGGGTTGCCAGTGGTGGCACATCAGTGAGCACTTCTGGAGGGACATGCGATGTTGAGGCATGGAATGTGCTGCCACCCTCATTGTATTTGAGGAAGACACTGGGGAAGGTCGGCGGTCTGGTGTTATTGTTCAGGAGAAACTCCTTGAAGAAGGCGTTGAGTTGTATGTCCCTCGCCTTGACATAGTCGAAGTAAATTTCCATGTAGTCCTCCAGGCATCCGATCTTTTCATGCGTTTCTCGAGTGTGCATGAGTATGCAACCATTCTAGTCGCAACAACCAATTTTGCTCCCCGCTCTAAACCTTCATGCAGGGTGTCTTCATTGAAACTCATCAACTCGGGTACCTTCTTCTTGGTAATACCCTCCTTGGATTTAATGAAATACTCGAAGGGATCCTCAGGAACATTCTTCTTCTTACACAGTGATGTTATCAGGTTAGGAAACAGTAAGTTACCCCAGTTCCTTTTGGCAAATTCATATATTTGCTCGAAGATGAGTTCTCTAACGTCGATCTTCCTCCCGTATATGATCGAATGCAAGAGCATCAATCTTTTCACGAGTATAGTGGTGTTGTGGGATTTTGACATAAGCTTGCCTTTGAGAAAATGGTTCCATAACTTACACGTTCAGTTTTAGGGCTCGGCGATCTGCTCTTTTCCTCATTGTGGTCTTCCTTTCAAACTTTGCCCACCCGTAGCATAAATCTTCCAGCACTCCGTTATACGTTTCTTGATCTGCCTGAGCCACGAATCACTTGTGTTGCTCCTCCACTTTCCCTAACTTAAAGTATCTATTGAGTGGTGAAGGGGAAAATCAAAGTAGTTTCCTTCATACGTACACTGTTTGGTTGGATGGGTCTTCGATATGGGCTTAGAACTCCCTTACCATCGTCGATGCTACGACTTTGGGATGGCAAGCAAACTTCTCCCAGTTGTGTTTCTGTATCATGTCCATCACTTTCAGTCCAAATAATTCCTCATCCGCGGCTGGGAAGACGAATCCATCTTCCAAATATACTTGACGTTTCTGAAAGATTTTGAAGCGTGCTTCTACTTCGGCTGTTTGGAATCGTTCAAAACTCTGTGTTGGGGCTGGGGTTTTCCTTGATCTTACCATTGTACTTGGCTGAAATCAGTGGTGGCGAAGGGGAGGAATTCGTTGAGAGAAAGAAAGTTTTTCTTATTTAGTAGAGAGAGAATGAGGCACGATGAAGAAGAAGAAGTTGGGCAGTTTTTTCTTTGGAAAGTAATGAGTGGTTTCAGGTTATTTTTGTTCTTACACGAAGGGGAAATATTTTTACATTTAATGAAAAATATATGATTGGACATAAAGTGGGGGAAAAGATCTCTTTACCTCTTTATTCTGCCACAAAAAACATACACCCTAGGGTGTCTTTTCTTTTCATGCATGCTCTAACTCCCCATGTTGCCACGTGTTCTTTGTTTGCCTACAATAAAGAAAGAAAAGAAAATAAAATAGATAATGAAATCAGAAAATAACTTAATTTATTTATGTACAAAATTCAAATTTTCATTGCCTAGGCAACGAATTTTATTCAAGAAAATAAAGCAGACTCTTGGGCATCATGTGCCAACGATGCCGATTTATCGCGCATGAATGGGGCTCCTTTGTACTCTTTGAGTCTCTACCCGTTCACCTTAAAAATGCAACCATCATTTTAGTTATAGATTTCAATTTCTCCATTGTCATAGACTTGGTGTACGATGAATGGTCCTGACCATCGTGATTTTAACTTGCCTGGGAATAACTTAAGACGTGAATTGTAGAGCAGTACTTGTTGTCCAGAATAAAATTGCCTCGGCAATATTTTTCTATCATGCCATCGTTTTGTTTTCTCCTTGTATAGGCGGGCATTCTCGTATGCGTGTGCTCTGAATTCATTCATCTCGTCCTGAACATCCATGTTTAGCTTTTTGATGGCCTAGTAGGCTTTATTTTCTAATTCAGTAGGCATATGACATTCTTTTCCATAGACCAATTTGAATGGTCACATTCCCAACGGTGTCTTAAATGTTGTGCGGTACGCCCATAGTGCTCCATCTAGCTTCGACGACCAGTTCTTTTGTCTTGGGTTAACCACTTTCTCAAGGATCTGTTTAATTTCCCAATTAGACAATTCGACTTCTCTATTCATTTGAGGGTGATACGCCATAGCAATCCTATGTTGTACTCCATATCGCTTCAGTGCCTTGGCAATCAATTTATTGTCAAAATGTGTGCCTTCATCGCTGATGATAGCTCGTGGTGTTCCAAATCGGGTGAATATATTTTTGTGCAGAAAATTTAACATCATTTTGGAATCATTTTTAGGTGTTGCTATGACCTCAACCCATTTTGATACATAATCCACCTCCAAGAGGATGTACAAATCTTCAAAAGATGTGGGAAAAGGTCTCATGAAGTCTATTCCCCATACGTCGAAGAGTTCAATTTCCAGAATATTTTGCCATGGCATCTCATGCCTTTTTGATACGTTTCCTGTTTGTTGGCATCTATCACATGACTTATAGAATTCATGCGTATCCTTGAACAAGGTTGGCCAATAAAATCCAGATTGAAGAACTTTCGTTGTTGTTTTCATTCCACCGAAATGCCCTACATATGGTGACGAGTGACACTGGTGTAGAATATCTTTCTACTATTCTTCTAGAATGCATCTTTGGATTATTTGGTCTCCGCATTTCTTGAATAGAAATGGTTTATCCCAGTAATAATGTCGCACATCATTTCGAAACATCTTTATGCCCTTGCTAGATAAATCAGGAGGAACAATACCACTAACAAGAAAGTTAACTATGTCAGCATACCACGGTGCAGCCGTGACAAATAATATTTTCTCATCAGGGAAATCCTCTTTAATTTCTGTTATGTCAGGAAAATCAGGCTTGTTATCTAGCCTAGACAAATGGTTTGCCACTTGATTCTCTATACCTTTCTTATCCTTAATCTCTAAATCGAACTCTTGTAGTAATAATATCCATCGAATTAGTCTAGGCTTTACATCTTTTTATTAATCAAATATTTAATGGCAGAGTGATCTGTATGCACAATTACCTTAGTGCCTATTAGGTATGGCCTAAACTTATCGAATGCAAATACTACTTCTAAGAGTTCTTTTTCAGTGGTGATATAGTTTACTTATGCATCATTAAGAGTACAACTTGCATAGTATATGACATGAAAGATTTTACTTTCCCGTTGTCCTAGCACTGCTCCGACTGCATAGTCACTAGCATCGCACATGAGTTCAAATGGTTCGTTCCAGTCTGGTGGGACAACGATTGGTGCTACCGAAAACTTTTTCTTCAAATCTGTTAAGGCATTCAAACAATCATTAGTAAATTCAAATGGATGATTTTGTTGAAGCAAAAGACATAAGGGTTTAGAGATTTGAGAAAAATCTTTTATGAACCGTCTGTAGAAGCCTCCATGTCCAAGGAAACTATGTACACCTCGCACATTGGTAGGTGGGGGTAGGTTTGCAATCACATCCACCTTGGCTTTATCGACTTCAATGCATCGGCATGAAATTTTATGACCCAACACTATTCTTTCGGTCACCATAAAATGGCATTTCTCCTAATTCAGAACTAGGTTGGCTTCTTCACATCGTTTCAGTACCATGGATAGATTACCGAGACATCATTCAAAATCATCACCCGAGATGGAGAAATCATCCATAAATATTTTCATGCATTCTTCCACCATATCTGAAAAGATTGCCATCATGCATCTTTGGAATGTAGCTGGAGCGTTACACAATCCAAACGACATTCATCTAAACGCATATGTACCATACGAGCATGTGAAAGTGATTTTCTCTTGATCCTCCGATGCTATGGCTATTTGGTTATACCCTGAATATCCATTGAGGAAGTAGTAAAATGCTTTTCCCGCTAACCTATCAAGCATTTGGTTGATGAAATGGAGGGGAAATGGTCTTTCTTTGTGGCTTTGTTGAGCTTCCTGTAATCCATGCATATGCGCCAGCCTGTAACTGTTCTTGTGGTGAGGAGTTCGTCATGTTTACCTTTAATCATGGTCACACCACCATTTTTTGGCACACACTGCACTGAGCTGACCCATGAACTATCGAATATAGGATATATTACTCCTGTGTCAAACCATTTTATGATTTCCTTCATGATTACATTCTTCATGATTGGATTGAGCCTTCTTTGGGATTCTACCGAAGTGCTATGGCTCTCTTCGAGGTTGATTTTGTACATGTATATGGTCGGACTGATTCCCTTCAAGTCTATCATTGTCCATCCGAGAGCTTTTTTGTAATGTGACAAAAATTCAACAAACTATTCTCCTGTTCAGAGGTTAGGTTGGCAGAAATTATCACTAGTAGAGTTTCAGTAACTCCTAGATAAGCATATTTCAAATGTGATGGCAAAGTTTTAAGTTCCCGTTTCGGTACATGTTGCAAGGATGACTCTTGAGACTTAACTTCATCATAATCTAAGGGTTCGAATTTCATACCTGATCTATTATGAAGAAGTCTCGATTGATCATTTGTTTTTCCTCCGTATCGTGCATTGGTATCATTTTCAGGGCGTTCATTGTTCAGATTTTCGTTTTCAGGGCCATGAATCTCTAAATCATCCTCTGAGCATAATTCAAATGTGTCTTGTTCATGAATCTTGGTTGTAGAGTCATGGTACAAAGCGTTGTATTCATCAAGTCTTAGCGATTCACCTATTCCAATGATTGTTTTTTCCTCTACTTCTCTAATGTATTGGCACTTTTCTGAATCGTCCACATATTTCATGGAATTGAATACATTGATGGTGACGCTTTGCTCTCCTACTCGCAATGTGAACTCTCCCCTTTCACAATCTATTAGGATTCTCCAAGTGGCTAAAAATGGTCGTCCCATAATGATCGGGGCTTTTTCATTGGCTTCGCAATCCAGGATACAGAAATCAACTGGAAATACTAATTTATCCACCTTTACTATGACATCCTCTATTATGCCCTCTGGCTGCACATATGACCGATCGGCTAGCTGTAAGATTACTGAGGTTGGACAGTCGTGATACCCGTCTAGTTTCATAAATATGGACTTTGGTATCAAGTTCACACTTGATCTCAAATCAACAAGAGATAATCCTATGAAGTCATTACCAATTGAGCATGGTATTATAAAGCTGTTAGGGTCTTTTTGCTTTGGTAGGAGTTTGCTCACTGCTGAACAGATTTCTGTTGCAGTGGTAACACGTTCTATCTTCCATTTCTTTGTAACAATGTCCATAAGAAACTTCGTATAGGAAGGAATTTGCTCGATGACTTCTAGCAAGTGTATATTGATATACAACTGATCCAGGAAAATCAACGAATTTCTTGAACTGGATGTCATCATCATGCTTCTTCAACCGTTGAGGAAATGGTGGTGGAGGTTTCACATTGTTTTCTGTTATTGTTGAAAAATCTCTGGCCTCGGCCATGAATTTCTCATTGTTTGAGCGATGCCTTTCTGAATATTCAATTCTTTCCTTCTCTTCAGGTGCTTCTTCTCATTCAACATTTTCAGTTCGATCCTCTGGTTGTGTTATTCCGTGGTAAAAACTGTTTGAGTTTTCTCCCCCAAACTTGTCGTCTTGGTTGACATGTTTTCTACTCCTTAGTGTAAGTACATTGCATTGTTCCTTCCCATGATGTTTAGTGATCTTCGTATCACTAGGGAGGTTTCCTTGTGGGAGAGAATGTAATGCCGTAGTAATTTATCCCACTTGATTCTCCAATGCTCTTAGGGATGAACTATGGCTTTGTAAAAGTGTTGATTGGCTTTGTAACAAATTTCCTTGATTTTAATTATTGCAGAATGTTCGTGCATTAATGTCTTTGTAGAGGCCATGAAGTCTTTCGTAGAAGCCATAAATTCCTACAATGATAACTCCAAGGAATTAATTTTGGAATTAGTAATGGAGGAAGAAGCTATACATTTATTATTTTGCCAGGACTGCTGATGATGCTAATTTTGAAAATGTTGATGATCAAAAATATTTTGTTGTGGCCTATAATTTGTTGCTTGATTGTTGCTATTTCCTTGATTACTCCATGAAAAATTTGGGTGTTGTCTCCAACCAGGATTGTACGTGTTTTAATAGGGGTTATTGTTGCTCCGATTGTTGTTGCCCACGAAAATGGTTGACTCATGGTTTTTCGGGCATTCACTCTCATGATGTTTTCCGTTACAAAATACACATGAGTTATTGGTCACCTTGACTTCTCTTACCTCATTAGGACGTTGCAAAGTTTTCAACATATTGGTTATGGCAGAAAGTTGAGCGGCTATCGAATCCTTACCCTCTAAGTCATATGCTCCAGATATTTTTCTGTCGATTCCCAGTCTTGTATTTGGAAATTGATAATCATTATTTGCTATCCTGTTGAGGATGTCAAAAGCTTCCTCGGGTGATTTTCCAGTAAAGTGCCATTTGCTGAGGCATCTAGCATAATTCGAGTTGGTGCATTGACTCCGTTGTAAAACATCACCACTTACGTCCAATCGTGAAAGCCATGGTTAACACACTTGCGAAATAGACTTTTGTACCTATCCCAACATTCATACATTGATTCATCATCTCCTTGGCGAAAGCTCGCAATGTCATTGCGAAGCTGTGTATTCATATTCGGCGGATTGTATAGCAGTAAGAAACTCTTGCATAAATCTGCCCATGACTCCATTGAGCCGGAAGAAACTCCGCTGAACCAGGCTCTTTCTTTATAGCGTAGAGACTAAGGGAAAAGTTTTAGTTTGACCACATCTCTATGTACTCCTTGTTGCCGAAACGAGTCGCATACTTCAAGAAAAGTGCAAACATGTTGCCTAGCATCCTCATAGGGTGAACCACCAAATTGTCCAATAGAGTTTAACATGTTAAACATCACCGGTTTAAGTTCGAAATGAGTGGCTTGTATCTCATGTGCCACTATACCTGGATTGAGATCATCGAGAATTGGGTTTAAATGATATCGTATCGCTCTTGGCCTTGCAACTTGAAGATTGATAGCTGCATCAGGTCATAAATCTCCCATGTTGGCTTGCATTTGAGTTTGGTTTAATTGTTCTGTGGTTATTTGGGCACGCAACCTTTGTCTGAGTGATTGCTCAATTTCAAGGTCAAATGGTTTCAAAGGTTTACCAGAAGATCTTAAGGTCATGCAATAATAAAAACCTACAAAAGAAAATAATAAACTACGTTAGACTAAATAAATATAAGGTGACACAAAAAAAACTTGTTATGGCTAAAAATTTCGTCAGTTGCCAATCCCTGGAAATGACGCCAAAAACTTGATCTCTTGTAAATGTATATGTTAAGGCAAGCGAATCCGTGAAAGTACACATGATCAATTCAATTAATATAGGGTAAGTGAGTATCGTCTCCACAGGGATTGGTCGAGAAATATATTTTCACCACAACTAGAACTAGTGTCACAAACTAAGTCCTACTAGATTGTTAGCTTAAGAACTAATAAAACAAAGAAGTGATTTAACGATTGCAGGAAAGTTTGGTCGATGAAAAATAAGTATGCAGAATAATAAAATAAAACAAGACAAGTGTTGATTCAAATATAATGCAAACAACCTCACATATTCAGACATATCATAGAGCGCTGATGCTAAATTTTTGCTTTGACAACAATTATTCTAAGTCTAGAATGAATTATTATGACTTACGAAAGCTGCCCCACAGGATTACTAGGTATTCTTAGACGGTTGATATAATAATACTCCTCAGCGTTAACTACAACCCTTGGTTTGTCAAACTGTTATTGTAGCAATATCTCTCAGCGTAAACTATAGGCGTTGTATATCCTACTCTAGCATCTATCCCTTTTAGTCGATTGAAACTCACTCCTTATCTCTAAGGTAACAAGTTAGAACTTCACCATCCCAGGTTCATTCCATTGCTCACATTGATCTATCTTAATTCATTCGAATCTAAGAATCACTATCTATACAAAAGGCTATCTCTCGATGCTCTTATATTGCCAAGACATGTTTTACCAAAACCCCAGGCGATCTTTCGCTGCTCTTACAACTTAAGCTAAAATATTTAAATGATGAGAAAAACAGTTATACGCAAAACATAATTCATCAATCACAAACTTAAGAATATTGTTCAGGAAAAACAAAGTTTAACATCAAGTAAGACAGTCATGATGCTATCAAAAATATCTAAGATTCAACATTTAATACAACCCCAAATAGATAAAGAGTTAATAGCAAATGAAGAATGACTCCCAAAACTAGGGGCTCTATCACAATGATTCTGATCAGTACTACGCCTGCCTTGGTGATCAGTCTCTCTCGAGACCTGATCACCGCTTTGCTAAATTCTGGCTATGGAGGACACCAAGGAAGGTCGGTGGGTAGACAGTGAAGAAGCACTGTAGTTGCTTGCTCACGCCTTGGATAAAGGTCTTCTCTCTTCTTCCTTGCCCTCTCTTTGGCGGCTTCGGCTGGTTATTTATAAGGAAAGATCTCCTAGGGCTTTGCATGCTTTTGGAGTTTCCTTAAATAACCGTTATTAAATTTCTATACTTAAAAGGAAAGGCGGCTATCAGAATAATTAAGGCTTGCTTGTACGTGAAGTAGGTCATCCAGCTGGCATGTGATATAGGCGGTTAAGTCACTCCTGTTTCAGACTTCTTTAGATAAACCTTGCCTAGGCGAGATAAATATGCTCCTCACGTTCTCATCTGTTCCGTTGGCCTTTGCAAATTTACGTTGTCACGATTGAAATGTTCTTCCTCTGTAGATTTCCTGCACAAACACAATCCAAACAACCCTTTCTCCTCAGCAGCATCAATCAGACCAAATAAATCTTGCCTAAGCAAAATTTATCCACCACAAGCTAATATAACCTATATGCAACTAAAAACAACTAAAATATTATGCCTATTTTGTTTAGAAGAAAAATAACTTAAGTGAAAAGACTGGAAATTGAGTCTTTTTACGGAGTTATCAGGTTTCTACATAAATTCACATTAAGATTAACGAAGAACGATGTCGTCTCATGGTGGGAAAGTGGTCTACCTTTGATCGGTGTAAAGTGGTGGTCGTGTTGAGGGTAGCAGTGCAGGCTGGGGCGGTCGAACGATGGGGAATCGGGGAGATGAAGTTGATGGGTGTTAAGGATTTAGGGTTGATAATTTAGGGGTAAAATTTAAGGTTGCTCGATCAAGGGGGTTTATTTTTTAATGTGTAATAAAAATGGGATAATTTGGGTTCAAGTCCTTAAATTTTCTACAATTTCTAAAAAGGCCTACAATTTCAGAAAACTTATATTTTGGTCCCCAATTTCATTAAATTGCTTCTAAAATTTAACTTTTTATTTTTATTCTAATTTTATTTAAATTGGGTTATGACAATTCTCCCCCTCTAAAAAAACCATCCTTGAAATTTACCTAGAGTGAACAGATGCGGAAACTGAGTCTTTATGGATTTCTCTGTCTCCAGGTGGCTTTTACAGAACCACAGTTACTCTGCTGAACCTTTACCATAGGGATACGTTTGTTCTTCGGTACTCTCTCATCTCGATCCAAAATTTGAACCTATTCCTCATCATATGATAGATCTAGCCTCAACTCAACATCCTCTAACTAAATGATGTGGCTTGGGTCTGGATGGTTGAGCCTAAATAAAGACGCATGAAAGACATCATGAATACGACTGAGATGGAGAGGCAACTCGAGATGGTATGCAACAGGTCCTACTCTCTTCAAGATAATATATGGTCCAATAAATCTTGGACTTAATTTACCCTTTCCCCCAAATCTCAACACTTTCTTCTATAGAGATACTTTTAAAAAGACGTGATCTCTAACTTCAAACTCGATGTCTTTCCTCCTTTGGTTAACATAAGACTTCTTCTTATCAAATGACTCTTTCAGGCAGTCACAGATCAATCTGACGGTGTGCTCAGTCTCACGCACTATCTCAGGTCCCAAAGTCTATCTATCACATAATTCACTCTAACAAATTAGGGTGTGACATCTACGCCCATAAAGTGCTTCATACGGTGCCATATGAATGTTGGCTTGGTAGCTGTTATTGCAAGCAAAACTCAGCCAAAGGCAGAAAGTTCTCCCAACTACCACAAAAATCAATTATGAAACCCCCCAACATATCCTCAAGAACCTGAATCAGTTTCTCAGATTAACCATTAGTCTCCGGGTGGAAAGTTGTAATGAAATTCAATCTCGTATCCAAAGCCTCATGCAGTGCCTTCTAGAATCTCAAAGTAAATCTCAGATCTCGATCAGAAATGATAGATAATATGACACCATGCAATCTAATGATATCTAAGATATACAATCTAGCCAGATTGTCCAATGAATAATTGTCAACAATCACCCGAACAAAATCCTTTTCAAATGGGTCAATGGCAACCCAGTATTAAAATCCATAATAATACGCTCCCATTTCCATTCGGGAATCTTGATAGGCTGTAACAAACCCGACGTATGTTGGTGCTCTGCTTTAACTTATTGACAAGTCAAACATTAGCCACAAAATCAGAGATGTCCTTCATGCCGATCCAATGGTACCTCTCTCTCAAATTTTGATACATCTTATCTCTACCGAGGTGCATAGCATATGGACTACTATGAGCCTCACTAAGAATAGCCTGTCTCAACTCTGCATCATCAGGTACACAATATCGACATTTGAAACATAAAATTCCATCCTGGTCAAAAGCATACTTTGAGGTTATCCCCTACTCCACTTGCTTAAAGATGGTGAGCAAGGAGTTATCAAGAAATTGCTTGGCCTTGATCTCTTTAGCCAAGGCCGGTATAACCTGCAATTCTACTAACATAGTGTCATCATCATATAACTTCATCTTGGACATTAAGGACCTCAAATCAGCTATTACCTTCTGACTCAAAGCATCCACAACGACGTTAGCTTTACCTGGGTGATAATCAATCACGCAATCATAGTCATTCAGAAGCTCAAGCCAACGAATTTGTTTGAGATTAATTTCTTTCTGGGTAAGAAGATACTTCAAACTCTTATGATCCATAAAAATATAACACTTTTCTCCATAAATATAGTGTCTCTAGATCTTTAAAGCAAAGATCACTGATGCCAACTCCAAATCATGGGTCGGGTAATTACACTTATGCGGGCTCAACTGACGGGACACATAAGCTACTACCTTACCCTCCTGCATCAGAACACAGTCAAGTATGGATTGTGAAGTGTCACTATACATTGTAAAATCCTTCCTGGGCTTAGGTTGAGTTAAAACTGGAGCTTGAGTCAAAACCGCTTTTAATTTCACAAAGCTCTCCTGTTGTGCATCACCCCAGTCAAACAGAACATTCTTCCTCAACAACTTCGTCAAATGAGCAAAAATGATCGAGAAGCCCTCGACAAAACGTTGATAATATCTGAATAAGCCCAAGAAACTCGAATCTCAGAGATATTTTTGGGTAGCTTCCAACTCACAATGGCCTTAATCTTGCTCAAATAGACTTGTATACCTTTCATAAAAACATGACTGAAGCTCCCTAGGGTGAGGTACTATGTCTGATAAAAACTTGATTAAGTAATTCTTGTAAATGAACCTTTAACTCCTTAAGTTCTTTCAGAGCCATGCGATAGGGTGCCATATAAACAGGTGTAGATTCGTGATAAGTCTTAATCTTGAACTCTACTTCTTTATCAGGAGGTAACCCTGACAACTCCTCCAAAAAGACATCTGGAAACTCGCTAATTGTACGAATCTCTTCAATCTTGGACAATGAGCATTTAGTGTTCAAAATACAGGTAATGAAAGTTTCATATCCCTTCTCGATCATTCAATCGACGACTAAAGTCGATACAATATTAGAGAGGTAGCCATAACGCTCACCAACTAACATAACAGTCCGACCATCAAAAGTCTTCAGAGTAGCGTTCTTATATTCGTAATTCAAATTGACTTTGTGTTCATTCAACCAATACATCCCCAACACTAAATCAAACTCCTCTAAAGGAAGATATATAAGGTTGGAAAGAAAATTTTCACCTTGAACCCCCAAAGGAAAACTCCATAATACCTTATTAACAAGCACTGGCTTCCCTACTAGATTCATAACTGTAACACCACTCTCGGTGTCCTCAATCGAAATCTGAAGGTCTCGGGATACTGAACTCGATACATTGAAGTGGGTGGAGCCATTTTCTAGTAATGCAAAGTATGGCACATAATAAATGGTAAATGTACCTACAATAACCTCTGGCTCATCTCTGTCATCCTGTCGTCTCGTAGCATGCACCAGAGCTGGATGGCTGGTGTAACATCCTCAATACCGGGTTAGTGATCAAATTGTAAAGTTTCATAATTTGATGACTAAAATAGAAGAATGAAATAGTTCTATGATTATTGGATACATATGATGAAGGTTATTTTGTAATTGTTAAAGGAAATAAAGGGTAAAATGGTCATTTGATCATTTAAGGAATTATATACACGTGGGAAATGGGAGAAACATCCAGAGTTCTCTTCTCCTTTCTTCTTCTTCATGCGTGGGAGAGCAAGGCAAAGGTGAGAGTTTTATTAATTGATTATTATTGGAATTTTAAGTTTGGTTTTGATCTTTAGTTGATGGATAAACATAAGGAAAGCTTGGGTTACAGTAAAAATCAAAGAATGGAGGGGTTAAGAGAGATTAAAGATTTGGAGTTTTTATATGAAACTTTGGAAAAGAATTGATAAGTAGAATTTGAAGTTAAATTTGACTTGTCAATGGTTAAATTAAGAGATTTGGAGTGATAGAATTTGATTTTGAACATATAGAAAATTTGATATGATTCTTGAATTACATATGGAAGATAGGATTTTGAGGTTTAAGATGAAATAAATGAATATAGATTGGTTTAAGTATGTGTACTAGAGTTAAGAATGAAAAGGGGATGATATATGAAGTGTTTGAGTGAAAATGAAGTAATTTTCGAGTTGAAAATATGATTTCTGGGCAAGGGGAATCGGTACCCATTCAAGGGGAACCGATACCCCTTCAAACGACAGAATTCCAGAATGTCTTGAGGGAATCGATACCCCCATGGTAGGGAACCGATTCCCCCTAAAGAAAAATGTTAATATTGGTTTAATAAGTTCGTTTAAGTTGCTAGTATCCAATTACAAGGTGTAGGTATCTAATGATTGCCTCAAAATGTACATGTATGTAGATTCTACGCATAAAGCAACTCCGGAACGTTTGGCAAGTAAGATCGATCAAGGAAAGATAACAGATCGATAGTGACTAGTGAGGCCAGGTGAGTGCGTACTATTAGAATATACGTATTGTGTATGGAAATTTGACTTGCGACAAGTCGGTTTCCCATATGTTGAATATATGATTGTATGATTATGTTTATATTACATGCATATGTTTAGTTGTATTACATGTTAGGTGGTATGAATTTATATGATATGTGTTATATGGCAATGATTTATATGATAACAAGAGAAAGGATATAAATTACATGAGTTAGATATATATATATATATATATATATATAGGAATTGTATAACCAACTTATGAGATTAAATGAAAAGTGAGATAAGTTAAATAACATTGATTTATAGGGCAATATAAGAATGATATATAAAGGAGGAGACATTGACAGAAGTGATTATATGAATATGTAAATAAGTTATATGGAGAGGATATATGAGCGGAAATGAACATATAATACATGAGTCATATGGTAAAGATTTATGAATCTATAGGAAAATGTTATGGGAACTATGTGATGATAAGTTATGAGAAAATATTTATATAGGTAACAAGCTATGTGATATACTTGGTGTATGAGAATCATATGAGAATAAGAGATGACAATGAGTTACATGCCAGATGAACACAAGAGAAGTGTTATAAGCTACGTGACAGATGATTATGAAATCATACGAAAAGTGACATGTACATGTGAATACATGTTAATGAAATAAGCTACGTGAACTAGTATAAATAGTATATGTGATTACATAAGTTATATGATATAAACATGTGTTATAAGATATAAGCTAAAGAATTATAGGATATGAGATAAGACAGACATATGTGGTTATAAGAGACATGATATGAAAAATAGGAGAAAAGGAAAATGTGATATGTGAAAGTGAACTATATATATATGAATATGAGAAATGATATAAGCCATGTGACATGATCTATATGACTACATGAATATGCAAAATGTGGTACAAGTGATATGAAATGTTATAAATGATAATGCCCATGTTATGTGATATGAGAGCTAGGGGTATAGTTGGCATGCCAAGAGTCGAGGGTTTACCTATGTTCTACGGAACATATGGACAGTTTTACCTATGTCTTTCGAGACATATGGACAGTATACCTATGTTCTAAGGAACATATGGACAGTTTACCGAGGATCTTTATGACCTCTGGACAGTTACCGAGGATCTTTATGACCTCTGGATAGTTACTGGGGTCTGTGTGACCTCTGGATAGGTCCTTCGGGACATTTATATGAGCTGTGGTGACAGCATAGTGGTGCACAACCTCAATAGACTCACATATCTACAGTTCTCACAGGTGCACATGGGCTAATAAGAGATAACATGGAATGTAATGTATAAGATATATGTGATGTATATACTTAGGGTGATATGTCATGTGTTGCTTGAATTATAATGATGTTGATAAAGATAATAATATACATGGGCAATGCAATTGGAAGACAAACGAAAAGTGAAAGTAATACAAGAAGATATGTTGCGTGTGTGTATGACATGATTATATATATTGTTATCATGCAATAGATACATGCATATTGAGATGTCATGATTCAATGGTATGAATGCACGTTCATGAATTTATTGTTATATGTTTAATTATTGCCTCACTAAGTCAACGACTTAGCGTGTGATTGTTTCACACGTAGGTTTCGAGAAGAATAAAGAGTAATGCGGAGCAAGACAGGTCAGTTCTCCTTACCAAATGTCAGATCAGAAAATGTATGTACTGTTTACAGAGTGTAGTTGGCATGTAGTCTAAAGATATAAATGGTATGAACTCTGATATCTGTTGTAAACGTTTTGAAGTAATTTAAATGTTATCAAAGTTTTAAATTACTCACTATTTTATACGAATAAATGTTTGAAAAGTCAATGTGACACTTCGGACTCGTATCCAGGTCGGATACGGGTTGGGGGTGTTACAGCTGGACTCTGAAAATGCTGACCCTAGACTCTACTAGGGTCGGGATCTACTATCTACCCTGGATGCTGATCCGAAAGTGTTTCCCTGACTACGACCTCTAGCTGGGGTCTGAACTGATGCTTGAGAACATGCATGAGTCTGGGTAGTTGTCCACTCAGGTAAAGCTAGCTGTGGACAGTCCCTCTAGAAATGACCAATGAATCCACAATGAAAGCAGGCATCCATCTTCTTACGACACTCTCCTATGTGTTGGTTACCATAATAGTCACAAGGAATACCTGAGTCAGACCCAAAGAATTACCTTGACTAACAGTTAGGGATGGAGATGCTGCAGGGCTAGAACTGGTTTTGCTCTTCTAGGGGGCTGAAGTAAGGGTCCTCTTCCCAAGACGTGCAGAAGACTCAGTCGAGCCGGAAGACTTCCTAGACCGCTCCCGATCAATACGATATCAATGAGAAGCCAAGGCCTCCACCTCATCTGCATCCTTTGTTCTACTCAATAGAACATCAAATATCCCATCTTGATGGGTCACAACCTGCCTACTCAACTCATATATGAGTCCGATAACAAACTTGCAACATCTATCTTTCTCAGTGAGAACCAGACTAGTACCATATTTTAACAGCTTTAAGAATTTCATCTCGTACTCGGAGACTGACATATCTCCTTGTACTAAGTCCTAGAACTGTTGTCGTCTCTCAGCCAGATAAAGCTCTCCTAGAAAATGCTTCATGAAGCACTCTTTGAAGAAATCCTAAGTCAAATGATCAGCGGAAACACTGTTCACTACTGACTCCCACCAGGTGTGGGAATTCCCATCTAACATCGTAACATCTCCTAAATATCTCTTCGCTGGGTCCAAAACAACTGATCCATAAGTCTTTCTATATCATAGAGCCAATCTTCAACCTTAGTAGAAACTCCTCCAGTCGAACCTCCAAATGTCTTGATCTCATTAACAATTACGGTCTGAGTAATCAGAACCTCAGGGATGGTACCAGCAGCTCTAACCGCGCCCTGAATCAGTTGCAGAAACTGTCTACCGAGAGTATCATCTAGCACCACTCTCGTAGGCTCAGAATTAGAGTCGAGAGCTACCCTAACAATAGTCGTTATATCTATCTCGAGAGCAGGTGACGGGTCTATAGTAGAGTCATCTACAGGGTCAGTAAACATAGCAACTCGACCTCACCCACGGTTAAGCCGAAGACTTCACCTAGCACTCATCGAGAAGGATCTCAAATTCACTACAAGAGGTAAACTTAAGGTTAGATTAGAACCGGAGTACTTGACACATTTAACTTGTAAAAACGGGTGACATGGCATTACAAAAATTTTGTAAAACGTTTTCAAAATAGTGTAAAATTTTATATGGGATCCATTTTCAGTCCGAGTTTTAAAAACCAAAAGCTCTGATACCAATTAAATTTAACCCCCTAAACTCAACCTATGCGTTTTGACTAAGTCTAATGTATTACATTAAAAATTCTTAAAACATTTTCTAAAATATTATTCGATAATTTAATTCCATATTTTAAATAACATCATGAAAACATAATGATTAATAATAAATCCATCAGATAAATATAAAACCTTAAATAACATAGTAAATTAAAGCATGTCATAAGCAGTAACAAACCAAAATAAATCACAAAAACAAATATTTAAAATAATGACACATGTCACCGTAATTGAAGGCATAGTGGGAGATAAAATATTACAACAAAATGATATATATTAAATGTGTCGACCCACTAAGTTCTTGGTACGGATTGCCTATCCAAGAGTATCTGTAAGGGGTAAAATAGTTTGAAAAGTGAGTTAGGGCTCAGTGTGTCCCAATAGTGCAATTAGAACATGGTATGAAAAATAATCAAGTAATAATTCAGAAAAATATCATGGAAATATTAATCAAGCTTAAGTTTTTAAAACTCGTAGTTTACCCTCCTCCCGTACACCATATGCAGTTGCCCAGAACTGCATCTATAGGGCTTACCTTATACCTATTGGATATAAGGAGCCAACCTAAGAGAGTATTTTGAGGCCTGAGAGCCTACCCAAGAAAGTTCTCGGGTCCTCGGGGCCTACCCAAGAAAGTTCTCGGGGCCTCAAAACCTACCCAAGGGTCGCCTTAGGACAGTAAGGATTTACCAGCTTGATCAGAGATGAACCTCCATACTCCAGCCTACCCAAAATATGTTTCAATAAAACAGTTCACATAATAAGCAGTAATTTCCATGATCTGTATTCGGTATAATCATATTTCTAGTGAAAAAAAATATTCAAATAACATATATCATTCCACCATAGTCCATAAACCTTTAACCAGTAAATCAAAATTTTCAGTGAAACTTATTTTAAAGCAGATAAAACAGTCGTGTAACACATAGGGAATATACCTCGTAAAATAGGGTCAAACAGTAAATCTACTGAGCATCGTCACGCTCTGCTACAGTGCTCGAACCTAATTTATAACAAATTGAGTTAATATTGAAGTAATATTCTAATATAGGTATTCTTAAGGTTTACGGGTTATACAAGTGACTACTGGCTCACGAGGTCTAGCGGATCAAGAAGAACTGGATCGAGCAGTCGAGCGATCAGAAGAGTCTCGTGTACCTTCAAATAACAACAACCAACGCTTAAGTACATAGGCATGTTCGGGTTTGACAGTCAACTTGGAGGCTTTCGGGTTCGAATTTAGCAAAAACGAACTTTAGATTCAGATTCAAGATGTCGTAAAACATAAAATAGGACTTTTCAAAAAATTTGACTTTTTTGTCAAAGTCAAGGTCAGACCAGTCAAAGTCAACGTTAGAACGGTCAGACCTATCAAAGGGTCGGGTTAACTCGGTTCGGGTCTGGTTGACTAGACCGATTCGGTCTATCTAGTTCATTCCAGAAACTTCCTGGACCGGCTGGAGACAACCACGCGCACTGCCGAGCAGTGGCGACAGAGGCCATTTTCACCGGCCGATTACTCCAAAGACAATCATGGCTTTAATTACACCTAAAATCAATCCAATATCACAATCAAACCATGCCAAAATCACCAAAAACCGATCAATAACTTACTCAAATGGTGGTTGACAGTGACGCAATGATAAGGAACCAACCCTACGGGTTTTGATCGTACGTCACTGGTGAATGCAATAGTAAGTGCAATGAGGCACGACGGTCGACGTTTTGGCCAGAATCAAAGAAAACGAGCGATAGGCCTGTGGGTTTTCTACGTAAATTTACGGTGAGATTAATGATGAACGACGTTGTCTCACGGTGAGACAGTGGTTGGGCCTTTGATAGGAGCAAAGTGGCGGTCGTGTTGAGGATAGAGACGCAGACTGGGGCGGTTGGACGGTAGGGAATCAGGGTGATGAAGTTGATAAGGGTTAGGGATTTGGGTTGATAATTTATGGGTGAAATTTTAGGTTGCTCGATCGGGGGGTTTATTTTTCACTAAGTATTAAAAATGGAATAGTTCAGGTTCAAGTCCCTAAAATTTTTGCAACTTCTAAAAAGGCCTATAATTTCTTGAAACATGCATTTTGATCCTCAATTTCATTAAATTACTTCTAAATTTTAACTTTTTATTTTTATTCTAGTTTTCTTTAAATTGGGTTATGATACCATTATATTAAAAAATTAATTATGACCATTAAATTAGTTTTATTAAATAATTTATTTATTGATTATTAATTTTACTAGATTAAAAATTAGATTATATAAAATATCAATAAGTTTATATCGTTATTATAATGTATAAATGATTAATAATTTAAATATAATTTAACTTAAATTTTTAATTTATATTTATACATGGTTTTATAATTTAACTTAAAATTTTAGTTATCATTTATTAAAAAGCGTTAACATTCATTTTTTTTATTATTGTTTTGTTTTTAAATGAATGAAAATATATTCTCCTTTATTATTTTATATTTCAAGATATAAATTTTGTCTTCTTTTTTGTTTGGTTGTTCATCTTCTTTGAGTTGAGAACTTCAATCAAATTATTAAGTATTTAATTTTTAAATTTATTTTAGTTGAAGTTGGTAGTAAAATATTATAAATGATATATATATATATATATATATATATATATATATATATTTAAAATGCCTCCAAAACAAATAATGTAGAGTTCTACCACTAAAGGTCGTAATGTTAGAAGTGTTGTTTTAAATAAAAATTCTTTAAACACATAAAATAAAATTTAAGGTATAATTTATACATTTATTGTTATATTAATCCAAAAAGAGGTGAAGGGAATTTTTTTATTAAAACTAAAAAAGGAGGTTATTTTCTATAATCGTTGGCCTTGTTTTATACCATAATCGATCGCTTTGAAAGTATTCCAACGCACCGTCAACTTTCCTTGGGCTCCATCAACTCCAATTTGACAATTTATTAGTATTTATCATGCACTCTGTAATAAAAATCTTAGCACTGGAGACCGTAACGCAAATTAAATTCCAGATTTACCCTTCCAAAATTTAGCTTCCCACCAATTGCAATGTTGATCCCCACCAGTTTTGCCCTTGCTTTCTACTAGTTGTATGGCAACTCGGTGTCGTTTTGCACTCTAAAATGTCATTTCTAAATTATTATACAATTAGTTTAATTCATACATAACATATAATAATTATCTGATTAATATTTTGGGTAAATTATACAAATGATACTCTAACTATAGGACATTATTTTATTGAATTTCTCAACTATTCAAAGTAACAAATAGTTCATCAATTAGAGGATGCTATTTGTTGAGTCACCGACTATTAAAAGTTATAAAATGGTAACACAACTATTTATATGTTCCAAGCTAATAATATTTCAATAAAAATTGATTGTTGTATAAGTTGAATGTTAACTTGTTGATTAAAATATGATAAAATTATATTTTAATGATGTTTATTGTCACCGTTGTTGGGGCACTAAATAGGATCTTTAATTTAAATTAATTTAATTTAGTTCCAATTCAATATTAATTTTAAATTAAAACTTTTAATTGTTTCAATTTAGTCTTCTTCCGTGTTTTAATTGCTTTTAATTTCAGCTTTCAATTTTGCATTTGTTTAGTCATAGGATAGTTTCTAAACACTTAATTAAGCCCCTTAAGTTTAAATTTATTTTATTTTAATCCTTTACTTATATTTATTATTTTATTTAAATTATTAATCATTTATACATTATAATAACGATATAAACTTATTGATATTTTATATAATCTAAATTTTAATCTAGTGAAATTAATAATCAATAAATAAATCATTTAATAAAACTAATTTAATGGTTATAATTATTTTTTTAATCTAATGATCAAAATTAATATAGAAAATAAATTTATTCTAACTATATAGTATATATAAATTATATAGTATATATAAACTATATGGTATATATAAACTATATATTATATAGTTCATTAGTATATATAAACTATATGGTATATATACACTATATATTATATAATTCATTAGTACATATAAACTATATATTATATAGTTCATTAATTTTTAATGGTCATTTATATAGTATATATAAATTATTCTAACATGTGAACATTATAATTAATTTAATTAATAATATTCAATACATAAATTACTTAATAAAACAAAATTAATGATTATATTGAATATTTATAACATAAGAATCATAATATAACAGTTATAATTAATATAATAAGTCTATTTATTAATTTAATTATAATAATTAATATTTTACTATAACATTTAAAAATTAATCAAATTTATTAGTATGATTTATTATAAACTCAAAATGTCACAATTTTATTCAAATCTTATAATTTCATCAATGAAAATATATAAGTCAGGTAAATATCAGATCAGGTCCATAACAAGACGAATCATTTATAGGTCAGGTTGAAAACATGTCAAGTTCATAACATGTTAGGTTGAAAACAGGTCAGGTTCATAACATGTTAGGTTGAAAACAGGTCAGGAAATACCAGTTATTTACAAGGTCAATATCGGGTTCAGGTTCATATCAGTCGGATGCAGTTCAGGTTCGTGTATAATATTTTCGGTTCATTTCGGGTTCAGGTCGTTCTCAGGTCGGGTTCAGATCCATAATTTCTAGGTCTAACTCGGGTTCAGGTCAACATCAGTTCTGACTCGAGCCGATTTTGGATCGTCACAGTGCAGGTCAAAAAAACATTTTTGACTCGCGTCGGTTTCAGTCAATTTTACAGGCCGGGTCAGCTTTTTACACCCATAGCGTGGATGCGAACAAATCACTATACCATGCTCTATCCTAATCCATGAGATTGGTGGTCTCAAAGAATGATATGCTAAGAATAGGTGCATTTATTTCTATTTCTTCATAATGATGGCGAATTTTCAAAATTTTGTTTTCCAAGAGAGGAGGTGTATATCTTAATTTGTATTATTTCTTATTTAACTTTCTTGCTTAGAAAAAATTATTTTCTTTATTGGGTAATGTATGAAGATAGAGGGAAAATAATAACTACAATAGACTAATGTCTCTAGGGTTGTACAAAGTTGACTCAATCTGCAAAAATGACTGAAACTAACTTGAGTCAAAATTGTTTGTGACCCGTGTGGATATGATTCGAAACTGATTCGAGTTTGAACTAGCATTGACCTGGACCCAAGTTGGACCTGGAAATTGTGGATATGAATCCGACCTGCACCCGATCTGAGAATGACCTGAACTCGAATTGAAGCTATAATATGATAATCGAACCCGACCTGCATCCGACCGATATTAACCCGAATCCGAGATTAATATGATAAATAACTAGTATTACCCGATCTGTTATCAACCTGATCTAATATGAACTTGACATGTAATAAGTTATTGAATTGACCTGATATTTATTTGACTTGATATTTACTTGACTTATTAGTAATAAGTTACAATTGACGCAATTATGAGATTTTAAATTTATGACAACTTTGTAAAAATTAAATTAATATGATTAATTTTTGAAATTTAAAATAAATTGTTAGTTATGATAACTAAATTAATAAATTTACTTTCTATTTTAATTATAATCCTTATATTATAAATTTTAATTATAATCATTAAATTAATTTTTTTATATAATTTAGTTATTGAACATGATGTTATTAGATTCTATAAAGATGAATTTATTTAAGATTGGAAATTTGAGTAACACAACAAATACTAAAACTAATAATTTATAAATGAATAAATAAAATTTATTACACTTTAATACACTAAAATTACAATAAAATCAACTAAATAAATTTATGCCCTTTTCATCACCCATTTTATCTAGGCGATGGCATTAATGTAAACTATATATTAGTATATGCCATATACCATTTTCATATTCCATACTCGTATACATATATTACTCGTGTTATAAATAAATTTAGCCTACTTTTATTCAAGTCCAAAAATTATAAAAAAAACCCATTTATATGGCATATAAGTCTATCTACATATATATATATACTTTATACTTATATAAATTAGAAAAGATGAATAATAAATGACTATCTTTTTAGGTGTCATGTCACTAATCTTGATGAACAAAATTAAATTTACTTGAACCTTTGATAGAGTTTGACCTTATGACCATTATTCCTTGCCACTTTATATATATATATATATATATATATATATATATATATATATATATAGTATATGCTTATAATGTGTGCATAAGTATAATATACATTATATATACATACATCATATTATTCATCATACATTATATATATCTATATAATAATTGTTTCAATTTTTTTTCAACTTTTGAAATGAATGTAATTCAGTTCATTTTACAATTTTTTCTCACATTTTATAATTATTTTGATTTGATCTTTTTATGTTGTTTAATTTATTTAAATTTTAATTAGTAATTTCATATTTGTTCATTTTATTCCTTAAAATTATATTTGTATCTGAAATTGTCCCATACTTATTTATATTTTTGTAATTTACTTCAAACCCTATAAATCACATAATAAATTGCATTTCAAATTATATACACTTTTGTTCACCAACGTTTTAAATGTATGCAATTTAGTTCATTTTTATATTAATTTCAACTTACCATTTATAATTAATTCGATCTGATTCCTCATCCATGTGTGTTGTTTAATTTATTTAAATTTTTGTTTCTAATTTCATGTTTTTTCTGTAACACCCCCAACTCGTACCCAACCCGGATACGAATCCGATGTGTCACATTGATTATTCAAAACTTTTAAAAATTATGAAAATCATAAAAATCCAAGTTTTCATTAACATAAATTAATAGTTTACATAAGTACAACCAAAATATTACAAAACTGATCAGGGCATATGTAAATTACACTTTTCTACATGCCAACACTTTTAATACAACAAAATACATACTATGAATTTACTTCTGATCTGATCTTCGAGTGAATGTACTGTTGAGTTAATCGATCGATGAATATCGCCAAGAGGGGGTTGAATTGGAAATTAAAATTTCGGTGGAAGATTTTGCAAAAAATTGAAAATATTTGCACATCGATTTAGAGTGGTTCGACTTTCTCAATCAAAGTCTATGTCCACTACCTTAGCTATCCACACTAAGGATTTTCCACAAATTACTAATTTGTCTTTCTTTTTAAGACAAAGAGTAACCTTACAAATTCCTCAAGAATTATACCCCAAATTCTTAAGAACACTCTCTCTCAAAGAGAACAATACAAATTTTACAAACTTACAAGAAAAATCCTCACAAGGTAAGATGTTTGCACAATTCTAGAACAAAGAAAGAACACTCAAGAATAATACAATTGAGCACAATAAGTGTTCTTGAAAGAAAAATTGAATATTGAATGAAATAGGCTCGGAAATGCTCAAACTTGAGGTTTGATGCTTTCTCTTTGATTCTATCATAATTCTTGTTGATTCTTATTTCTTGTTATTGATCAATGGCTTCTAAGCTTGTTTAAATACTCCTTCAATTGATTCTGAACATTGGGGATGATTAGTGGAGTCAATGGAGCCGTTTAAGTGTGAAATCAATTAATAAAACAGCTTGGAGCGTGGGGGGAATCCATAGCCCCTCATAGGGAATCGGTTCCCTAAGTGTAAAATTCAAATATTTCGACCGTTACACAAGGGGGAATCGGTACCCCCTTGGGGGGAATCGGTTCCCTCTAGACAATCTGGAATTTTTGGCTTTGAAATAGTTCGAAATACTTTGTAAATTTTTTTTGAAATTATTTTAAGATTAAAACTTAATTTTACACTTGAGTAAGGATTAAAAATGACATTTGAAAGATTTAGAGTAATATTTTGATATTCAAATAATTATATCGAATATACTTAGAAAATCTTTTGAAAATTCTTCAAATTCATTTAACTTAATTTGTTATATCGAAATATCAAAATGTTTTCAATAATCTCCCCCTTTTTGATATAACAAAACATTTTAGTAATTTTAAGATTTTGAAATCAAGTTAGAAATTACTCCCCCTTACTCTAACACTTCTCCCCTTTAAAAACACTTCTCCCCCTTTTTGTTAAATCAAAAAGACATTTAAATGATTTTAAACAAGGTTTTGAAAAACATTAGCCAATTGATTTTAAAGCTTTAAGCTGCTAAGATCAAAATCAAGAGAAATATTAGCCATTAGTTTCATAAGCAATATTCATAAACAATGTGACATGGAAAATATTGGTTATGTACCTAACATGATATAAATGATGCAATAATGAATAAATTTAACTGAACTAAATATATAAAATATAAGTTCAAACATCCAAAAATCCAAACATATAGGCATTCAAAGTCAAACAATCCACAAATTCAAGTATTCTAAAATGTTAAAATAATAAGTTCGGAGTTGTATCCAAGAGAACTAAAGCACGGAAATAAATCAAGCATCCGTAGGAGGACCGGAGGGAGGAAAATGAGCGTGCATTGCGGCCATGTCATATGCGAGCGAATTAATATGTTCATTCATTGTTGCATTGTTCGCGCGCATCTCCCGGAGAATCTCCAATTGTTGCGCTCCCATAGTGGTCAAATTTGATTCTATGGAAGTGAGGCGTGAATACATGGATGCATACCGGAAATCAAACGTCTCCATAAATGATTGAAAATATGGAGGCATGTGACCCTCGGGTTGTTCTTGTTCCTCGTGCTGCTCTGGCTCAACGTCGGCTTTGTCAGCTTCTAGAGGTTGCTCATGGGTACGAACCTAAAGACCAATCTCTTCATTGATCTTCCATCCCGATTTAGTTAAAGAAAATAGGTTGATTTGGTTTTTGAGTGGAAAGGAGGCATCAAGACCAACCCTAAGCCCGACCTTTTTAAACAGATTACTAATAATACAACATGAAAACTAGAGATTAACATAGTTTCTTATTGGGAACAAGATTCACGGTTTCGACAAGTTTAACAAAAATAATCTGTGGTAGGTTGATCTTAAGATTATTTTGGACACAATGTAGACAAAATAGATCCATGGCTCGAAGAGTAGAGTAACGGCCTCCAGATGGTCGAAACCACCAGGAGATCATTAGATGAAGGAAACGATCATGAAGATCTAAAACACTCGCACTATCCCTTTGTTTATACTGAGAACCTGCTATTTGTTTTTCATTGTCTAACCCATCATTATCTAATCTTAACGCTTTGGCTATGTATTTCGGGTCAAGATGAAAGAATCGTCCTAGAAGATAAGATCGAATTCCTATGATTGCGGTTTTCTCCCGGTTTTGAATGCAAACAACATTAGAGTAGAAGATACGAATGAGTTGGTGGTAAACTATTGGTTCAAGCTCGAAGAGTTTATCAAATTTCCACTCTTGAAGGCTAGGAAGATGTCAAAAATTGATGTCTAACATGGCTTGAAGAGACAGAATTCGTTATTCCTGGATTTTGTAAGACTCAAAGTATTGGCAAAACCTAAAGTATAGATTTTGTCTACGACCAGGTTCATTGAAGCACGAATTATGAATGGTCATGTTTGGATCATCGGGATTAGGAATTAGTTGGATAGTTAGAGGATGTAGAGGTGAGTTTGGAGGTTGGTTAGAACGACTAGAGGAAGCCCTAGAATGTTTGTGAGACATGATGTAAGAAAATCGGAATGGAAAGAATAACCTGCAATTTTAAAACACATGTATGTAATATAATCAATCCCAAAACTCAATTGAGTCCTCAATATTTCAAGGTTCTCTAAACCAAATCCTAATGGGTAAAGTTTTGAAAAACTATTTGAAAAATAAAGTTTTGAAAATCAATATACGTAGTTGTCATAACAACATAATTAAATCAAAACACAACAATTTGAAATTAATCAAAAAAATTAATTTCAAAAATTCAAAAATTAATTGAAAATTTGTGAGATTTTGATGAAATTAGTTGTAAAATCTAGTTTCTAAACACTAAACAATCAATGCCCGATCACTATTTCAATCTAGAACTAATTAAAACTAGTTTTATGTTCAAAAATTGATAAAATAGAATTTTTAGAAAAATACCTTGAAGATTTTTGGATTTTGTGAGAATGTGATGATTTTTGCACTAGTTTGATGATTCCAACAGGTTTAGGAGATGCTATTTGAAGTAATTCCGATTAGAAATCGATGTTTTGAAGCAAAGTGGAGATTTGGGAGAAAGAAAGAGTGAATGGTGGAAAAGGAAGAAGAAAAAGGGTTTGAGTGAAAAAGGGTGTTCTGGCCGTGTTATATCCAGAACCTCTAGGGGGTATCGATTCCCCTACAGGGGGGAATCGGTTCCCCTTCAAAGGGGGAATCGGTTCCCCTTCAAGGGGGGTATCGATTCCCTCTGCACCAAAAAATGCTAAAATTTGATTTTTAAACACTGAAAATGTTAAATTAATTTTCTCTAGTGGTATTGGAAACCCATATTTTGAAAATTAATCATGTTCAATCAACTAATTTTATCCTTAAACTGCATTTGAACATAAAATTAATTTTCACTAAGAATCATAAACTCCCCCTAACTAAAAGCAAATAATGCAATAAAAAAATATTATAAGCATTTTTCATTTATTCTTAAAAGTGCTAAAAATTATTTTAAACACTAAGTGAAGATAGGTCAGTTAAACCTAATTCTCTCCTAAGTGTCCAAAATCTTTCCTTGTCTAAAGGCTTTGTAAAGATATCCGCTAGTTGATGCAAAGTATCAACAAATTCTAGAACTACATCTTCTTTAGCGACATGGTCTCTAATGAAGTGATGTCTAATTTCAATGTGCTTGGTTCTAGAGTGTTGTATGGGATTTTTAGTGAGACAAATAGCACTAGTATTATCACACTTGATAGGAATGGTACCTACATCAATTTCATAATCAAAAAGTTATTGTTTCATCCATAAAACTTGTGCACAACAACTACCGACTGAAATGTATTCAGCTTCAGTGGTAGATAATGCAACATAATTTTGCTTCTTTGAAAACCAAGAAATCAACATATTTCCAAGGAATTGGCAAGTACCAGAGGTGCTTTTCCTATCTAATTTACATCCTCCATAATCCGCATCAGAGAAGGCATGCAAGCTAAAGCTAGAGTCTCTAGGATACCAAAGTCCTAAAATATGAGTGTTCTTAAGGTATCTAAAGATTCTCTTAACAGCTAGTAAATGTGATTCCTTATGGCATCTATGTCAAGCTTTGTTGATGAGCTCATTGGAGTGTCATGAGGTTTCCCATTTTTCAGTCCAAACTTCTTGAGCATATCTTTGACGTACTTAGCTTGATTGATAAAGATGCCATCTTTTATTTGCTTGATTTGGAGTCCCAAGAAAAATGAGAGCTCCCATATCATGCTCATCTCGAATTCACTTTGCATTAGCTTAGAAAATTATTGGCAAAGAACATTATTAGTAGAACCAAATATTATATCATCAACATAAATTTGAACTACTAATAAATCTTTACCTTTATGCTTTAAAAATAATGTAGTGTCAACCTTCCCTTTTGAAAAACCTTTTTCGATTAAAAAGTTTGACAATCTTTCATACCAAGCTCTAGGAGCTTGTTTTAAACCATAAATTGCTTTTGCCAATTTAAGAACATGATCTGGAAATTTTGAATCTTCAAAACCAGGAGGTTGTTCTACATACACTTCTTTTTTTATAAAAGAATTTAAAAATGCACTTTTAACATCCATTTGATATAATTTAAATTTATGAAAACATGCAAATGCTAATAACATTGTAATTGCTTCCATCCTAGCTACGGGAGAGTATGCTTCATCATAGTCAATGCCTTATTCTTGAGTATACCCTTGAGAAACAAGTATAGCCTTGTTTCTCACTATATTACCACTTTCATCAAGTTTATTTCTAAATACCCATCTAGTACCTACAGTAGATTTATTACTAGGCCTTTCAACTAATGTCCATACTTTACTTCTCTCAAATTGATTTAACTCTTCTTGCATAGCCATAATCCAATGTTCATCATTTAATGCTTCTTTAATATTCTTAGGCTCTATGCATGAGATAAATGCAACATAATTACAAATATTTCTAAGAGAAGATCGAGTTGTTACCCCTTTGGATGGATCACCTATAATCTCACCATCCTTGACATAGTTGTACTCTCTTGGGTAAGACACTTCCCTTTCTTCAATGGTTGGATTCTCGAGAGGATCTTGAGTTTCCTCATCTTTCGTTTCTTCCTTTGATGATGGTTCTCCAACGTCATTTATATTTATAATGCCTACATCATCATTCACACAAAAATCCTTCCCCAGAAGGGGATTATCATCGAAAACATGTATAGATTCTTCTACAACTAAAGTTCTTTTATTAAATACTCGATAAGCTTTAGAATTTAAGGAATAACCCAGAAAAATTCTCTCATCACTTTTAGCATCAAATTTGCCAAGATTATCTTTACCGTTGTTTAAAACAAAATATTTACATCCAAAAGAATGAAAATAGTTAATGTTAGACTTTTTATTTTTAAAAAGTTCATATAGAGTTTTCTTCAAAATATGCCTAATCATTACTCGATTAATAACATAACAAGCAGTATTTGTAGCTTCCGCCCAAAAAAATTTTGGCAAATTGTTTTCACAAAGAATGGTTCTAACCATTTCTTCTAAAGTTAGATTTTTCCTCTCAACAACTCCATTTTGTTGAGGGGTTCTAGGTGCTGAAAAATTATGGCTAATACCATTAGAATTACAAAATTCAGTAAATCCAAGATTTTCAAATTCAGTTCCATGATCACTCCTAACACTAGTTATAGAGTAACCTTTTTCATTTTGGATTACTTTTGAAAACGTGATAAATTTTTCTAATGCTTCATCTTTAGTACTTAAAAATAGAACCCAAGTATATCTAGAATAGTCATCTACAAAAAAAATGCATATTGTTTTCTACCCAAGCTAGTAGTTCTAGATGGCCCAAAAATATCTAAATGGATCAATTGTTATACTCTACTAGTGGATACATCATTAATGGATTTAAAAGAAATTTGCTTTTGTTTTCCTTTAGCGCAAGCATCACAGATTTTATCATTATCAAATTTTAGTTTAGGCAGCCCTCGAACCAAATCTCCTTGAACTAACTGTTGCAAAACACTCATACTAGCATGTCCTAGTCTCCTATGCCATAACCAACTATCCTGCTCATCCTTAGCAACTAGGCATAAATTAGTCATTTCTATAGAGTCTAAATGTACCATGTATATGTTTCCTATTATATGACCAACAAGCATAATCTGATTAGATGCAATGTCAATAACTTTACAACCATTAGTTTTAAACATGACATTGAATCCCTTATCACAAAATTGACTAATACTCGAAAGATTATGCTTTAATCCATTCACATATAAAACATTTCTAATTTGTATGAAAGAGGTATTACCTATTGTACCTATACCTTCAATGTGACCTTTTAAATTATCACAAAAAGTCACTTCTCCTCCATTTTTGGAATTAAACTCTATTAACCGGCTTTTGTCTCTGGTCATGTGTCTTGAGCATCCATTATCAAGGAACCATGAGTTTGAATTTATTTCCTGTGCCTTGTAGCAATGCTCCTTTTTCTACAAACATAGATTAATTTTTTTTTTATTTTTGGTACCCAAATTCTTTTGGGTCCATATTCATTAGTTTCCAAAATCCTAGTCCCCTTAGGTATCCATTTGTGTAGGATATCCTTATCTTTAGTAGTAATAAGTTCTTTAGGAACTCATATACTTCTAACGATTCTTCCATTAGAGGTTCTTCGGGGACCCCTATGATTGTAATTTTTAAAACTTTTTCTAACAAAGTTGTATTTTGAATTTTCTCCATTTTCAAAACGTTTTGTTTCAACTTTATCAAAAGAAGCTTTAAGATCATCAATTTTCTTTTGATGATCATCATTGACATTTGAAATTAAATTTTGCAAATCCGAATTTTTCTTTTCAAACTCTTCTAGTTTAATTTGCAAATCTTTAATTTTACTTTCAAGATCGTTGTTGGTTTTGGATATGAGTTTATTTTCATTTTTCAATTTTGAAATATCATTTTTATATTTTAAAAACAACTTCTCATAATCCGAAGCCAACCCATTATATTCCTCTAACAACTCATCATAAGATAAATCATCTAAATCAAATGAGTTAGAGGTTACCTTAGAATCTTCCCCGAATGCCATCAAGAACAAGTTTGCTACTTCTTGTTCCTCTTCATCGGAACCTTCTTCATCACTCCATGTAGCCACGTGAGCCTTTGTGCTTATTCTTTGATTGACCCTTCCTCTTCAACTGTGGGCAATCATATTTGGCATGCCTCGGTTTTTTACATTAATAGCAAATGATTGGGTCCTTTTCTTTTGGTTCATTTTTGAAGCCTTCATTTCGTTTGAATTTTCTTTCTCGGTTTGGCCTCATCATTTTTCTGAACCGTTTGGCAAACAATACCATCTCCTTGTTATCGTCATCTTCATCCGAATCACTCTCATCTCTTGTTGATTTGAGATCAATTCCCACATTCTTCTTTTTCTCCGTCTCCTTCTTTGGTTCGTCTCTTCTCTCAAGGTTTTCCTCTTCTTTAAGAATCATTTCATGCGTGAGGAGAGAGACAATAAGTTCATCGAGGGTCAAGGATTTTAAGTTCTTAGCCTCGATGATCGTCGTCTTCTCAATTGTCAAGCTTTTGGAAGAGAGTAAACTAACTTCCTTACAAGCTTGTCATTTGGAATGATTTATACATATGATTTGAGACTATTGACAATCGTGGAGAATCTATCCGTCATAACTTTGACATCTTCATCCGGTTTCATCCTAAAATTTTCATAGCTATGAGTTAGAAGACTAATTTTAGATTCTTTTACCTCGTTTGTGCCTTAATGAGTAACTTGTAGTTTATCTCATATCTCCTTGGCGGTTGTACAAGATGAAACTTTCACGTATTCATCTGGTCCAAGAGCACAAAAAATGATATGGATGGCTTTGGAGTTGAGCTTGAACATTCTTGTCTCTCCTTCACTCCACAATCTTGGATTAGCGGAGGGTTTAATGTATCCATCTTCTATGATATTCCATGCTCCCATGTCACTTGCTTGAATAAAATACATCATTCTATTCTTCCAATAAGCATAGTTAGCTCCATTGAAGAAAGGAGACTTGTTAACGGGCATTGAATCGAGAATGAAATCAGAGTTTGAAGCGCCGACCATTGATGACTTGAATATCGATGTAACTCTTCCTGAATCGACTCAAGAGGCGATTAAACCTTCAAATGAGTGAGGCTTTGATACCAATTATTGAGTTAATCGATCGATAAATATGGCCAAGAGGGGGTTGAATTGGCAATTAAAATTTCGGTGGAAGCTTTTGCAGAACATTGAAAATATTTGCACAGCGATTTAGAGTGGTTCGAATTTCTCAACCAAAGTCTACGTCCACTACCTTAGCTATCCACACTAAGGATTTTCCACAAATTACTAATTTGTCTTTCTTTTTAAGACAAAGAGTAACCTTACAAATTCCTCAAGAATTATACCCCAAATTCTTGAGAACTCTCTCTCTCAAAGAGAACAATACAAATTTTACAAACTTACAAGAAAAATCCTCACAAGGTAAGATGTTTGCACAATTCTAGAACAAAGAAAGAACACTCAAGAATAATACAATTGAGCACGATAAGTGTTCTTGAAAGAAAAAATGAATATTGAATAAAATAGGCTTGGAAATGCTCAAACTTGAGGTTTGATGCTTTCTCTTTGATTCTCTCTTGATTCTTGATGATTCTTATTTCTTGTTATTGACCAATGGCTTCTAAGCTTGTTTAAATACTCCTTCAATCGATTCTGAACGTTGGGGATGATTAGTGGTGTCAATGGAGCCATTTAAGTGTGAAATCAATTAATAAAACAGCTTGGAGCGTGGGGGGAATCGGTACCCCCTCATAGGGAATCGGTTCCCTAAGTATAAAATTCAAATATTTTGATTGTTACACAGGGGGGTATCGGTACCCCCTTGGGGGGAATCGGTTCCCTCCGAGCATTATGTTTTTCTCGGAGCCAAACCATTCAGGGGGGAATCGGTACCCCCTTGGGGGGTAATCGGTTCCCTCTGGACAATCTGGAATATTTTGCTTTGAAATGGTTCGAAATACTTTGTAAAATTGTTTTGAAATTATTTTAAGATTAAAGCTTAATTTTACACTTGAGTAAGGATTAAAAATGACATTTGAAAGATTTGGAGTAATATTTTGATATTCAAATAATTATATCGAATATACTTAGAAAATATTTTGGAAAATCTTAAAATTCATTTAACTTAATTTGTTATATCGAAATATCAAAATGTTTCCAACATGTACGTTGTTCTGTTGATCCTAAGCTTGATCGTCTTGCTTCTCTGTACCTACGTGTAAAACACTTACATGCTAAGTCATAGACTTAGTGAGGCATAAAACTATCACAATGTATTTCATGTATATATGAACATACAATCAAATTATCCAAATGCAAAGATACTTATCATCTCATGATTCAATAATATCTTATATAATTCAAGATAAGCAATAATAACATGTAAACATATACTCATGTAAATACTCTTTATATCCTTTATAAGCCCATGTACATTACTGAGAACTTAAGGTATGTGAGTACTTTGAGGTTGTGCACCCATATGCTGTCACCACAGCTCGTATAAAAATCCACTGAGTGACATGTGAAATCTATATCCCAAAATACGTCATCTATGTCTCGAAGGACCTATCCATATGTCCCGAAGAACATAGGTAACCCTCGACTCTTGGCATACCAACTATACATATAGCTCTCATATCATATATCATGGGCTTTATTGTTATACTTCCCATATTCATATATTCATGTCATATCTCTTATGATCACATATGTCTTTTCTTCTATCACATATCACATGTGCATATAATCATCCATCTCAGATCATATAACATATGCTACTTGAATATGTTCACATAAATCATATATCATTTTATCCAATCATATACCATATATATAACTCATGCATGTGTTTATAATGATTATAACATATACATGCTCATAACTATTAGACCATAAGAACTAATATAGGAAATAGACTTATCACAAGTCTTATTTCCATTATACTACACCTATAGTATGCACTCACCTCTATGATTTTCTCTATTTGGATTGATCCTAACTATGAGGTTGTTCCGGAACTTGCTTGTACTCAATATATACACAATCATATATATACACATATCAACATTCCAAATATCATGATTCAAACCCTTAATCTCTTAAGATAGAAGAAAGAGTTAATTATATTTTTCTCTTGTAGTAGTATCGATACCCCCATAGGTATCGATACTTCCCTAGCTGTGGTATCAATACCAATACGAGTATCGATACCAATTTTGCATTCGATGTTTTTGTTTCAAAAATGGTACCGATACTGTCCTTATGGTATCGGTACCCTAGGTATCGATACTACCTTCCAGGTATCGATACCTCATGAATGTCTTTGACAATTTCAGACTTATGGTATCGATATTGTTCAACTAGTATTGATACCCCTATACCAAATGTCCTTATTTTACTCTTGAAGTATTGGTACTGGATGAAGCAATAAAGATACTCAAACCCATATTTTCACATTTAAACCCGAAAATTCATTCCTATCAGCTCAAACACTTCATGTCTTAATCCCTTTCATACTCTTAACTCAAGTACATATACTTAAACCAATTCCTATCCATTCAACACATCTTTATCTTCAAAAACCCATCCTTTATATGGAAATCAAGAATCATACCTAATTTTCAACATGTTCTAATTCCAATTCTATCACTTCATATCTCTCAATTCAACTCTTGACAAGTCAAATTTAGTTTCAAAATCCACTTATCAACTCTTTGCTAAGATTTCATTTATAGACTCATTATCATTAATCCCTCCTAAATCCTTCATCTTATAGTTTTAAGATAACTTAAGCTTTCCTTAAGCTTAAATATCACCCAAAGAACTTAAACCAAACTTATATTCAATAAATAATCAGCTAACAAGAAAACTCACCTTTCCAATGGCTTTCACGTATGAAGAAGGAAGAAGAAGTAGAGAACTCTGGAACTTTGATTTTTGCCTCACTTCACTTCCACGTGGGTTTTAATATAACCACTGCCAAATTTAATTATTTTCTTTTTCCAAATGACCATTTTGTCCTTCTATTCCTCCTTCTTTGTAATTCAATCCTACACAACATTTCCCATATAAGTTCCTAAACTATTCAATTAATCTATTTTAATCACTAAATTCTGAAGTTTTACAATTTAGTCACTAACCCAATATTGAGGATGTTACATTTTCAATTTAGTACTTCAAATTATATTTTCATCAAAATTGACTCATAATTATTATTTTTTTTATAATTTATTCTAAATCATATACAATTACAAATTACAAATCGACATTCTCACATTCATGAAACATTGAAAGGCGAAAAAATAATTAACCCAAAAATGATACGACTTGGTCAATCCGTATCCGGTAAGATCCGATTTGAATTTTGTCTGTTAATGATATGACCCGATCTGAACGATTTCCGACTAAAGTCCATCTGAACCTGAATTAACTTGGTATTTAACTACTTCGGACCTGAACCGTTTTGACATGAGCTGACATCAATCCGAACTGAAATTAACCCGACCTGAACTGAAATTAACTCGACCTGAACCCGAACTGAATCTGATGTCAAATCAACCTCAAAAATGACCCGAACTAATTTGACTTGGACACGACCTGATTTGACTTGAACCCGACCTGATATGAGCCGAACCATTAAATTAACCTGACTCAACTTGTATCTGATTTGACCTAATCTGATAGGATTCAACTGAAACTTGATCGATGACATGATTTTACAACCCTAAATGTCTCAATAAATCAATCGTTAGACCTATTGATACGGGAAGATTGTTCAATATTTTGAGTGATTAAAAGTTTTTTCTGTATGTAAAAATAACAAAGTATCAAATTTATAAAAGAATTTTGATTGCATGTACTATTTGATACTTAACTTTTATTTAATTATACACATTTCGATGTAAATATGATATTATGTTGCATCGATAATAGTGCTAATAATTTCTACTTAGTGGGTCCCCATCAATTGTTGTCCTCTTTGTAGTTGAACTCAGGAGACAATCCAACACTTGTTCCCTAATCGTCGAGACAGTATTATACGGTGACAAGTTTTGGAATAAAGCTCACTTGGTGCTTTCCACAATATAAATTGGTACATAGGAAAAGGTTTAGCTTTATTAGTAAACCATTAGTCTATGTATTCATATATTTATTCCAATTTGATTTGGGCCTATGTTTCGTGTCTTTTAATCTAACAAGCATCTCACGTTTGAACAAATCTCAACATTATCATAAACGGAGGGATTATAAGTCTCTTTTACTTTTTTAATTGTGTGGTGAACCATAATGTTTAAGTTCAAGGTTTCCTCTTTGATTTAGGCAAAAACCACAATCGGTCTTTGAACTTAAGTTCAAGGTTTAAGTTGTTACTAACATAACTAGGCACTTGAGCTTGAAATTTTTTATTTAAATTAACACTTATACTTGGCCTTTTGATTCAAATTAATTTTAATAAATAAATACTAAAACAAGTTTAGGTACCAAATCATAGTTTTACCCTAAACAAAAACGTAAGGATTAATTAAATGGATAAAGAGATCCCATGGTAGGTCAAGTGGACATGGTTCTCAAGTACTCCCCCATGAATCTGGGCTTCATTTTATTACCAAAGCTCAAAGGAAACATACCTCGTTTGCTCCAATGTCTGCATTCTTTTTCAACAAGCTTATCCACTCCTCAACCCATCCTCCCCGCCTGTTTCCTCGTGTATCCAGAACCAAACAAAACATCAAAACTCACAGCCTCATCTCAACCATACATCCAATGGCTATGACCAACAGATTCAGCCCCTGTTTTATCACCAAAGTCGCCGAAAACAACGCTGGCTTAGTCGGCGAGGAAACACTTTCCCACCTCAAATCTCAACTCTTACAGCAACTCGAAGGTATTTTCATCCCATTCTTTTTTTAGCTTTAGAATAGCATGGTGGAACAATTCTTGAGATTAAAAATATTGAAAAGTCGGTTGTTCTCTTGTGTATGTATCCCAAGGAATCAATAGAGGGATTTTCGGAGTAGAATCTTCAAAGAAATCTGATATTGAAGCTCTGGTGAAGCTGCTAGAATCCCAGAATCCTACTCCAGATCCTACCCTGAATCTAGAAAAGGTGGAGTCATATTCTATTTGTGGAAATAAACGGAAGCGTATGTAATTACAGTTTTGTTTCTATAAATGGAATGAAGGTAGGTGGTTGCTGGAAGCTTGTTTACAGTAGTATTACAATCTTGGGTTCAAAGAGAACAAAGCTTGGGTTGAGGGATTTCATCTCCCTGGGAGAGTTTTTCCAGACCATTGATATTCAGAAGGTACATATGTGATGAACTCATTACTTTGAGAAATTTCAGGTGTCTTGTCTTGTGTATATGTAACTGTGTTTGTAATGGGAATTCGGGTTTTACTAACTTTAGCATTTGGTGATGGGGAAATGGAGAGCAAAGCAGTTAACGTGATAAAGTTCAATGCCAGAGGGTTGAAATTGTTGAATGGGAAGCTCACAATTGAAGCTTCCTTCAAGATTGTATCCAAATCGGTTAAACCCTTTCTTTCTTTCATCAATGCCACAAAATACAAAACTATGATCATGAATTCATGATGGGAGTGTTTTCCTTGTTTGGAATTCTGCAGAGAGTGGATATAAGTTATGATAATTCAACTATCACTCCTGATCAGGTAAGCTGATATTATACCAAGTAAAGCCTTAGTGATATACATAGTTGATCCTAACATGAAGCTCCTATTTGTTTGAGAAACCATAGCTGATGAATGTGTTTCGGAAGAATTATGATCTTCTGCTTGGGATCTTCAATCCAGAGGGGTGGCTGGAGATAACGTATCCTTTACCTATTGCAATTCATAAATATTGTAAGCTTGAGAGTGGTGGTTGTTCCTTGAGTTGGAAACTGTAGATATGTAGATGATACGATGAGGATAGGGAGAGATGACAAAGGGAACCTCTTCATTTTACAAAGATCAGAACATGACGCAGTCTAGCTCTACACATCAATTTCTTATTTTATGTATCATCTAAACGGTATATATAAGCATCAACGCAGTTGAAATTGTTGATCTCTAGACTCCAGCTTTTCCTCCAAGAGCATCATCATAGAGTTTGTTAGCCTATGGTTTTGTTGGAGTTTCTCTTGATTGCTGTTTATTACTTTACTGATTCATTTTCGTGGGGCAAACTACTCTTGTTATACAAACGACATTATTAATGTGGTTACAAACAAGTTATTTTTTCTCTGAAAGTTACAATCTATTCCTTGAACTAAAATATTGTTACAAACATTTCATTTTGCATTAAAATTGAAACCAAAATATTTATTTTTCCTAGTATAAAAATAATTTTAGTCTCAAAATTTATATATTTTATCATTTTGTCCCAAATTTTAATATTTGGATCTATAATATTTGACAAAATCAAATAGTAATATTCAATTTTAATTCAAGTTCAAATAGTATAATTCAAATGATTTGTGGATAAAAAGTAGATTCAAAAACTTGTATAAATTTATAATTTGAATTCAAATAATTCAAAATCTATAGATATCCGACCCATTATGATTTCTATATTCAACCATACAAGACATTTACAATGTGGAACATGTCATTATACAACACACTCACTCAAGCCTGTCATACCCATCTGCCAATCATTGGCTTCAATGTCCATAACAATAATTAATCACAACTAAGCTGACATAATTCTCATTCTAAGGAACAGAAACCACGTTCTTCACAATTCGGAGGAAAGGGTTCACATCAAGACTTCAAAACCGAGTTCAAAAATAATTTTCCATCAGATTTTAATTTTGTTCATACAACAGCTATTAACATTAATGTTTTAAATTTTAATCTGAATATGAAATTTTGAGAAAAATATAATAAAGAAGCATCACACTCACTCTCCAGCTACAAACATCCCTATTAAGCAAGCAACATCGTTGAGAGATGCGTGGAAAGGATGAAAATAAAGCACCAATTGTCCTGTCCACCACCCCTTCCAGAGAGCCATCATCTCTATCACAGTGACACCAGCGGGACATCACAAGTCACAACAGATAAATGGCTTACATACATTTCCCCACATCAACCAGACTTTGAACTCACTTGACACAAGACACGAGAAACCAATTAAAAATTAAATGTAACTCACCATCAAATCACTTGTAGACTTAGAAGCACTTCCTGTGGACAACGGATGGACCAGACTCATCATACTTGCCCTTGGAAATCCACATCTGATGCAACAGGTAAAGCAAGAGTGTCAGTCCTGGACAACCAACTTACAGA